>NW_017278652.1:717063-815536 GCF_001594065.2 Cyphomyrmex costatus | reverse complement strand
CCCCCCCCCCCCCCCCAAATGGACTTTGGTGGCTCGGGATAAGAGACTTGTAGTGTCTTTCAGTTTTTGAACATGGTCGGAGACACTTTCGCATCTCCTGATTACATAAAATAACATCGTAGTACAGGAATAAAATTTAATTTAAATATATACAAAGTCACACAATGTTGCACACGCTTTACTTAAATTTTTAACGTAAATTTATTAGTTACATAAACAGAATAAAAATATAGAAATACTAATTAATATAAGGCTCTATAAGTATAAAACAATATAAATAAAAAAGGAGCTAAGAGCCGATGATGTAACAAATAAAAAACTTCAATTTAAATAATAATAATATATATGGCTATAAACGTTTCGACACTCCGATCGGGTCATTCTCAATGTTACAGTAAAGACAGATAAATTCGTTTATCATTTATAAATATTACAAAATTCATTATGCTTATAAAATTATTTTTAATTTTATATTTATCATAATTAGTTCTTCATGCTTTGAATTAATTGACTCAACTTTGAATTAATTGAAATAGAAGAATTTTGTAATATTCACTTCATAAATGATAACGAATTTATTTGTCTTTACTGAAAAATTTAGGAAACTAGAAAACACAATGAAAATAATTGAGTGATTTTGATAGAAATCGATTCCGACTTATTACACGATAGGTGTCTATATTTGAAAATATTACTCTACATTTAAGCGCGAGAGAACATATTATAATTTAAGAATTTATTTACTGTACAATAAATTTATTTATTTTACAATAGGATACTATCGCATTAATTATGAAAATGAAAATTGGCACACAATTATAAAGTATTTGAATTCATTAGACTATAAGAATATTAGTGTCATCAATCGTGCTAAAATTATTGATGATGCATTTTATTTCACTATGGAACGCCAATTTGACATTCAACAGTTCTGGAGACTTACAGAATATTTATCACATGAGACAGACTATTCTGTGTGGTATCCCATGATAAAAATATTTGAATATATATCGAATATGATGCCATTTTACGAACATTCAACTGCAGTTTCTAGCGTTATGGTAAAGAAATTTTTACTTAATAAATAACATTAGAATTATCACTTTACACATTAGAATGATTACACATACAAATATAAATCATTTAACTTGTTTTGCTTTATTATTACGAAAGATATAATCTTTTATATGCATATTCGTTTTATTCTATTACTAAATCCTCTATAAGATTATTCTTTATATATGTATAAAAAGTATTAAAAACTGAAGTTATTATACAACCGGAAAAATATTTTGGTATTTTATATTTTATTTTACATTTCTTATATTATCCTAACATGAAATTATAAAGTAGTTTATAAAATCTCTTTATTGTCATATGTATATACTATATCATCTTACAATGGACATATATGTATATAAACAATATTTTACGACATGCTATTCAATAAAAAATGCTCTTTACTAAATAATATGGTAATAACCAGGGTTGTGTAGTGCTAAATTAAAAAGTTAAAAGTTAAGTTAAAAAGTTAAAAAGTTAATTAATTTTAACTTAACTTAGTTACATTTTAGACTCCTAACTTTTTAACTTTATTTAGTTATATTTTATCGGTAACTAATAACTTTTTATTAATTTTTTTAAAGTTAAGTGTTAGATACAATACGAGCCACACGTAACCAAAGATACGAATTCCGGCCGGCTTGCAGCACGCGATCAGCGCCTTCGATGGCACAGATTGCGTGCTGTAGATATTCGCATCATTGGTTATGTGTTACGAAACTCTGTTCTGCATTGATGGAGAGCGCAGTTGACGTACTACAAGTACAGACTCTTTAGGTTTGTTCGCGTCGCACGCTCCAACATGCTCCAATATACTCCTACCATAGCTCTTGCTCACTTCAACGAGCACGTCGGAGAGAGTAAAAGCTATGATAGGAGCATATTGGAGCATGTTAGAGCGTGCGACGCGAACAAACCTTTTATTGTCCGCAAGCAGACACGAGTTTGCATCATTGGTTCTAACTTGCAGGATTTGCAGCTTGCAGTAGCTTATAGTCACTTGTAATTTGCTGCTGCATTTATTCGGTTCTAATAATAAGAGTGAAGTTTTGTGCAAAAACGCAATGAATGTTGACATTGATAATATATATATATATATATATATATATATATATATATATATATATACATATACATATATGTATATATCTTATAACGAATCAGTACAAAAGTTAACATTATTTTAGAATACATTAAAAACATTATTGGTTCATCCAATGGAGATATTAGGATTTGAAGAACATCCAAATGAAGATAACTTCATTAAATGTTTAAGACAAGAAATTCTAAAATGGGCATGTATACTTGGTGATAATCAATGTTTAACAATAGCCAAACAGAAATTACAATCGTATCTCATAGATTCTACAAGAAACAAGTAAGTTTCTCTATTCATAAGAATATTAATATATTTATATTAATGAAGCATATTTAATTGTTGCTTTTTGTGCCATAATCGATGGATTTTCTCATTAAAATATAAAACAATATGCTCCACTTAATGCATACACTACATACATGGGCAAATACATACGAGGGCAAATCAATAAGTATCCGTATTTGAAGACAAATGATGTTGCTGATACAAGTTGGCATTATCATCGTGTACTACTATCTTTCAAATGACGCCATACAAAATTTCAGAGTAATTAATGCGATAGTTTTGATTTGACAGAAATTCGAGTGTATTTAGTATTTTTGAAACAATGGAATGCAATATCGATCTGTGATTTGATTTTTATCGGGTTTTTATTTTTGAATCGAAAAACTTGTGAAGAAATAAAAACAAAGTTGAATACCGTCTATGGGAACCTTTTACTATCTATCTATGACAATCGTCAGAAACTAATTACACAAATTCAAACGTAGTCGTTCTTCTATTTTTGATGAGGAGCACTCAGACCGCCTGCCAGACGTGGTTATTGCGAAAATCGTTGAAAACGTTCATGATATGATTCTCGCTGATCGTCGAACAAAAGTGCAGCATGAAGTAGCAAAGTCGGTAGACATGTCGTACGGAACGGCATTCAATATTTTGCCTGATAACTTGGGAATGAACGTTGACCCGATGGGTGCAGCGATTGTTCACGGTGAAAAACAAGCAAATGCGGCTATCAATTTTGAAGCAGTGTTTGGAGCTGTTTAGGCGTAATCCACAGAAGTTTTTGCGTCGAGTCATAATCGTTGATGAAACATATATTTATCACTACACACCGTAGACCAAGAAACAGTCAAAACAGTGAACTTCACCCGGCGAACGTAGTCCGAAGAAGGTCAAGATGATCTCATCGGCCGGAAAGGCCACTATTTTTTGGAATGCACAAGGCGTGATCTTCTATGGACTATTTGGAGAAAGAAAAGACAATCACGGGTCAATACTATTGATTTATTATGTCGATTCGATGTTGAATTGAAGAAAAGACGGCCCCAATTGGCGAAAAAAAAAGTATTTTACCACACAATGCACCGGCTTATTCCTTCACAGTCGTTATAGTCAAATTGGTCGAATTGCGCCATGAATTGTTGTAGCATCCATATTATACTCTTCGGATTTGGTCCCATGTCACTTCTTCTTGTTTTCAAACTTGAAAAAAATGTCTCGGTGGAAAAAGATTCACGTTGAATGAGAAGGTCGTCGCCGAAACAGCTACCTATTTCGCAAAGTTCTACAAATCGTATTTTTCGGAGTTATTAAAAAAATGACAGGGGCGTTATGAAAAGTGTATCGTTCTAAAAGAGAATTACGTTGAAAAATAAAAAAAATTTTTTGTAAAAAATATATTAGAATAATTTAAAGATTTTAACAAAAATTTATTGGCTCATTGTTCTGTTTCTCTATATTAATTTTTGTAAAAAGTTTGCGTCTTTATTACTAACACGGGTACTTATTGATTTATCCTCATATTAATTCTTATTATTCTTTTTTATTTCTGTTTCTTAAAACTTATAGAATACTACCAGGATGGAAGCACTGGACATATTGTACAGGTTTAATGCTTTCTGACAATAATGAGTGGAATATTATGAAAAATATATTCTTATTCGATTTGAATCTTAACATTTTACCATATTTAGCTTGTACTCTGAATAGTCATCTTATTTTTGACGATTTTCTGTTTCAATTATGGAATATGAATACATATGAATTAGACGATCCTGAGGTTATCCGTTCTAAGATAATCATTTTTCATTCAGTCGTTTCGAAACACATAAACGACATTATAAACCTTAAAATATTTTTAATACATTTTCATTTAATAAAACCTCGGTAATAATATTTCTCTTAAAAAATAAACTGCTTTTAGTAACAGATACGTTTGTATAGATAATTATAAATGTTCGTATTATTTTTACAGTACGATCATTGCAATAGTAGCATTTAATGATGTTATTAATCACTTGTACACTGCAGAACAACTTGATATTGTAAGTAAAATGAATTTAATATCTACTGATAAGCTTTTTATAGAGTTATTATAGTAACTGTATATAATATCTATATTATGTATTAACTTAATGTAGATATATGTACGCATTTGTAAATACACTGTACATATGCACGCTCGCATGAACACACACTACTTACGTAATAAGCAAAAAATTGTTTCCTATATTAATACGCTAAATTTTGTTTTTATTGTAAAATAATTAATTAGAGTTATTTTATTCAAATAATTTTACTAAACGATAAATTAATTATTAATTTTTGTAATAATATTTGTTTCAGGTACTCTTTGTAGCGAAAACACTATCACGCGTACCTGCTAAATATGTTCCTATAATTGAACATAAGATACAAACACGTTTGTCTCAAATTAAAAAACAGATAAATGCTTATGAGTTTTTAACTTCTTAAATACAAATCTAAATTTAACAATTATATATAAATAAATTTTATTATAAAGACAGAGTGACTCAAATTATTTGAAAACGGTAATAATAATGCGTACAAATACTGCTAGTATAAATTTGTTCATTTAAATGTCAATTTTAAATACTCTGTCAATTTTGCTTATTTCTTACTAAATATTACGCGTATTTTTTAGTTAATAATAATTTTTAATACTTTTTATACAATTTTTGTATTCTACACTATTCTTAAAAGCGAAAAAATATACAATAAATATTGTTGCAAAATATATTTAATTGAAATATTTTTTAATATAACAACATTTTAATTTTCAATCGAAAAAGTAGAGTTATAAAATGAAAACTGTTTTTTTTTTGTTTCCGAAAGGAATAAAATTATGTCGATACCCATTATGATCTATTGCTTTCTTTTCTAAGTATAACACAAGAAAGTACTTTCACAACATGGAAATACCTTTATATTTAAAATCTTTCAAAATATATCCATTTTTAAGTTATCCAAAATTCATTTTTTGTTTTGTTTCTATTCAATTCTTAATATCTCAACAATATTTTATTCTACCTTGGCCAACAATAAAAAATTTAAGATTGGACGAAAACTAGTAGTTTTGACGTAATTTGGAAGTTGTCCGACTATCTAAATTATTTAGGAACTGTGTATTGTGTTTTGTTTGGTTTCAATATTTTCCATCGTTTCTATTATTTTGATGTAGCAATTTAATAAACAATACTATTATATTATGTAAAATATCGGCGTTGCGTGAAGTTATCTATGTTTGACTCCTAGTGTCCTTTTCTTTCCAAGTTAATTTTACTATTATGTAGCTTATACATATATCATAACAATACTTATCATATAATAATAGAAACGAAGAAAATTTAAATTGGTTAGAAAGGAGTCAGCACGGTAAGAATTGCACAAATTTGTAGAAAAAAATTATTTAATAAAACGTAAGATATATTACATCGACGTTTGGACGTTTTGACTATTTATTTTAGCCATCCTCAACAAAACATTAATACGGAATCTCCAAGTATACGTCAGAAAACACAATTATCGGTCAAAGACGTTTCCACGCTTGATGATACCGAAATTATGTTATCAAGCGAATCTAAAGAACACACAAAAGAAAGATACATAATCGCTTAATATTAATCTTCAATAATAAAATAAATACAGTAATAATCTCGTCAAATTTCAAAAATTTAAGAGAGAAAACATGGCAGAGTCGAGACGATTTTCTAGCTTTAAAATTCTGATTGGATGATCTGAAAGAATACACTGAAAGAATACAATAACAGCGAGCGCTCACTCAGCTATTGAATATTCAGCTCATTCCGCTGAATGCGCCTGATGTAATAGATATTTTAGCAATAGATATTCAGCAAACTAGATTTATTAATTTTTTAACGTAATTGTTGATTTGTTAAAAATTTTCATAATATTTTCCACAATATTAACGATAAATATTTCTTATTATTTTTATGTTTATATTGATAATTGCATTAGAAAACATCGTAATGGTAAAAATAATAAAGTATTAAACAAATATAAAGCATTAAAAGAAAGTTAAAAAAAATTGTGCACAATAATTTATTAAGAATATAATATTTTTTACAACAGAAAGTTAAAAATATTAAAATTCGAAATAATAATCCAAGAGGCAAGAACAATAGTAATAATAAAAAGTTATAAGTAAAATAATCGCAAGCATAATAACATAAACAAAATAGAAATACAATAAAAGAGTTACATTTTCAAAAAATGGTTTATATTTAATTTAAAACATGAAATATTTAAAATTTAAATATATATGAGCGCTTTATAGTTGTACATTTTTGTAATTTAATCATAGTAATTGTATCTTCTTCTTTATATACTTTTTCCGGTCGCTCGGACGTTGGCGATCACTTTGGCTATGATTTCCTCGCCATATCTTGGGTGACGCCCTGGGAATTAAATAAACCGAAGTAGTTTTCCCTTGCCCCCTTTTCCAACAATGTTACATTTAAAAAATCTTTAAAACGGTAATTAGAATACAAATATATATTCTACAAAAAATGAATTAAATTAATAAAATAATAATTGAATCGTTGTAATTCTGATTTCGCATTTCTCACTCTGTTCAATGTTGTAAGTCGAACAATAAAAAGATCATCTTAGTCAAATAATAAAAAAATAGCTGAGAAAAGCGTGTCTGTTTCTATCCATTTTTTTGATGACACAATTTACTTCATTTTAAACAATTCTGTAATTAACTTGAAATCGTTAAATGGACACATCTGAACTTGACGGCTTCATATGATGTATTTACTCAAGTTTTTATAATCTTATGAAAAAAATCATATATTTCCAAGTGGAACGATGAGAGTGCAAATCTTCCATCAAATACCTTATAAAATTTAATAATTTAGTAATTTGTAACACCGCGCTGCACGAACACAATGTTGATACTTTACAATAATAAATAGATATTTATTTTTTAACGTATACTATCGCAATATATTAAAATTAAAAATGTTATTTAATACTAATGTTATACATTCATTTCCATATTTCATATTATATTTGACAAGAAACGGTAAAACCCAATTGGTATTATCATATATCGACTAACTAACAAAGGTAAGATAAAAAATTGTTTACATAACAGTTCATATGTTATATTACGAAATTTATTCGCCAAGACCACTGTTAGTTTGCGATAACTTCTCAAAAGTGTTAAATAACAAAAATCAAATATATTGTATACTGGTAATATTTTTAAATATCATTTCTAATAATTGTTATATATATATATATACGCGCGAATGTATAAATTATTAAAATTATAACTTGATAAAATAATTTTAACGCAGAGTAAGTATCCGAGAACACAACAGTTTATATATTTTATATGTATTTATTTAAAAGATAAACTATTTTAAATCGTATTTGATACGCTAAATAAATTCTATTTCAATACTTTAAAATCTTATTTCATAATAAAGTGACTGTACTTGTCAAAACTAATAATTAATACATCTTTTAATGGTATATTTTAGAAAATAGACAAATAATCAGTTTTGCAACATTCTATTGTTCGGAGATGTTATAAAATACAAAATTTGAGGTACGTAAAATTTTTTAAAAAATTAATGAAATAAATATTTATTTAAAATTCAGAACTATTGTAACAAATATAATAGTAATAATTATAATAATATAATAGAAATATTATGTGAAACAATTCTAATTTAACATAATTACTCGTATAACAATTTTAATAATTTATAAAATATTCACTGCTATTACTATTATCATCAATAGTATTGTATATTTTTCTAATAACATTTGTAGATACAGTTAAGAAAATCGATACAACATGAATTTGAAGCAAATAAGTATCACTGTAATATTTATCAGCACAGTAACTATTCTTACCTGTGAAGAACTAAATAACTTTATTCTAAATGATTTCCGACCAAAGTTAGCGCCCTACTTGATTCCAATACATTACAAAGTAAATTTAACTGCATATTTTGTAAGAAAAACACTTATGCCAACCAATGTCCAAATGTTAACCATGGCCGATAGAGAAATATTTAAAGATACTTACTTTAATGGCACCACTCATATAATGATCAATATTCTTCATGCAATAAAAAGTATCAAATTGCACATACAAACCGTAAATATAAAGCATTCATCGATACAATTAATTGACATCCACAAAATAAAACATTCTCCGAATAAAACGATATACGATTCTACAAAGAATATTTTACAACTCGATTTTATGGAAGTGATATATCCTGGATTGTATACCTTAAAAATTTGTACAACTAGTCGTATTTCCAATTATAATAGTGAAAAAAACCTTTTCGTAAATACTAATTACAGGAGTAATGACTTGCAAGGCATGTAAGTATATATTGAGAATATTAATAGTTGCATAATATTCCTTGTAATGCTATCAATTCTTTACTGTTCTTTACAATCTATTTGCTTAACAATCAAAAGATTTATGTTGTATCCTACATAATTAATTAATAGCATCCCAGATTATTTGCACAAATTTATACTAATTATTATATACATATAATAATACTAATATAATTTAAATTTAAACCATAATATAATTAAAAATTTGTCATTATATAATTACTGTAATACAATTTTATTTAAGACAATTATATAAATTATTAAATTGCGTTAGGTGGTCAATCGCACCGAACATCCAAGATATTGGAGCTAAAACATTATTTCCTTGTTGGGATGAGCCACACTTAAAGACTACGTTTCTAGTTTCTGTAAGGCACAATCCACACTTTAATGTTTTATCCAATATGCCAATTAGGGAAACATTGAGTGAATTTAATATCAAAGATAATATAACAGAATACATACAGTGGACACACAATGGAAATACACAGTGGACGAACTTCTATTCTACACCACCAATATCCACTTATCAATTTGTGATTGTTATAAACCACATGAGTAAAGTCGAATTTAAAGAAAAAATAGAAGATAAACTTAGCATGACTTTATGGTGTAAGTGGAAATATTGCTCATTTGAAAAAGTTGTAGCTACAAGGCATAAATCTTTAGATCTATGTATGTATATTATAAATAAGCTTACGTTACACATGAAATCAGAATTTAAGGAAATAAAGTTTCCAAAAATTGATCATATTGTACTTCCTAATTGTCCGCATAACATAACGTCAAAATGGGGAGTCATATTTTATAGGTAATACATTATTTTACATATAATACAATATTATATAATTAAATAACAAAGTGTTTAACAAAATGATAAGATTTCGTACAGATTTCATACATAATTCCAATTAATTAAATAAGATGAATAAACTGAATAATTAATACGTCAAAATTAATTAAAAAATTTTAATTTTTAAAGAGATTTATAATATACAAATATTCAATATAAAAATATATTCACATAAAACATAAATTTAAATACAAATAGTTCTCAATATACGTATTTGTTATTATTCCAAGAATTGCAAAGATTTATTTATATGTCGCATATGTTGTTTTTAATTCATAAGATTAAAGTGATGATAAGTTATAAATATGTACCGAATAATCATGTATGTAATTATAATAATTATATATACTACTATATAACATTATATTGAAATGCAATTATCTCGATGTAAATTGTCAATGTCGCGATCCTACATAACAATCAAAAACTTTATTTATCACATACCATTTATTAAAAAGCTATTTGTAGTTAAAATATATCTTACGAGTCTGTATTTAATTCCACGATTTAACTAATACATTAATTTAATACGTTAAATTCAGAGGAACTAAATCACTTGTACGCAGTAATAATAATGTGATGTAATTTTAAAAATATGTCATATTTGATGAGAAAATTGATTACATATTTTATATATCGTACATTTAATATATCATAAAATAGATACTAGATCAAAACAATAACTAATTTCAATAAATACATAATTCTTTACATTTTGTGTACAACAATTAGTTATTCAATTTCATATTTCAAAATTGTATAACTTAGTGCCTTAATTATTTTATACACGTTACCAACAAATCAATCTGTACAAAATAAATTATGTCATGTTAGTATAGATTACATGTAAAATTAATAATTTTTAGTGATACAGATATTTTATATGACTATGCATCAGATCTATTTATGCGTAAAATAGAATTCGAACGCAGGATAGCATATAAGATAGCACAACAATGGTTTGGATATCCAGTTAGCTCAACTTGGTTGAATAATATTTGGTTACATGACGGACTTGCTACTTTTTTTGCAGAAGACGCTATCGCTAAGGTTTTTTCATTTATTGATACAACATAAAGAACGATTTATCTAAAAGTTTTGTAAATTTGTTTTCAATTCGTAAAACCAAAATGTCAATAACATTCCATATCTTTAGAAAGTTTCTGGTATATTTCAAAATAAATTTCAATCCGGAATTTTACATATAATTAACATGAAAAAATGTCAAAATTAAGAAAATCTCTCAGCAATTTATTTTAACAAATATTAAATCTCCTTTAATTATAATGCATCTTATTTTTTGTAACATTTTGTATTATTTATAAAAATTTAAATTCTTATCTTGAAAGTAATGAAATTACATTAATGAGCATAACAACAGTAAATCGCAATAAAAATATTCGATTGAGTATTTATATAATATTTCTATAAAACTTTTTTAGATATACAATGATTCTCAGTTAATGAATTTATTCATAGTTCAAAATCAGTACGATTCTTTAAATTTAGATTCCTATTATAATCTAAATTTTCCAATAATTAATACGGTACCAAATTTTGAATCACTTTTAAATTCTCCCCGATACATTAAAGGTAAGAATTAATAAAAAATTAACCATTTTTTGCGGTTACGAAAAAATAAATAATATTAAAGTAGGAATATGTATTTAAAAAAAGCGTTTAGTTAAGTAAATTCAATATCATAATTAGCATATATGTACATATATATATATCTGTCATTGTAGTCATCGCTGTTCTGCGGATGCTTCAAAATATTGTCACCGACTCAGTATTTCGAAGAGGTATCCATATATACTTAAACCAGCAGTAAGTGATAATTGTGTAGTACATTAAAATATAACTTTTAACTATAAAGGAGCATAAAACCACAGCACAGGTGGTTTTTTGTGAAACATTTCAATCGTTTCTTCAACTACATATTACGATGTACAAGATTAAAAAGAGCGTGATTTTGAACTAAATGTATGACTGCGATATTTAATTTTTAAATTTATGTAACCAACGCGAGATTATTTATACATTTACTGAAGCTGGCCAGATATTAACCGAAACGTCTAAGTTAAATCAAAACCTTTGTTATGTATTAATTATCATAAAAAAACAATCTATGCTGTGGTTTTATGGTCTTTTATAGTTACAGTTTTATTATTAAAAACCACTTTCTTATTAATTATAAAATATAACTATTATCATATAAAATTATTATATAATTATGTATAATTTAACAATGTATTATTATATATATATACATATATATTTATAATATATTGTTAAATGCTATAAATGTTTTATATTGTAATTACCATGTAACAATTACATAAGTGTATGTATACATGTACGGTCCAGTTAACTAAGTAGTATCAACGATTAAATTCTATCTCCATTGTATTTTTTAAATAAAATAGATATTTTTTCCTAATGGTGATGAGACAGATATAACATTAGAAACATAGCGTAAAATTTATTATTTTTGTTTTTAAATCATCCGTTTATGAACGACATTTTAAATTGATTAACTCCATTAAATTATACACATTTTGTTGTAAATTTTTACTGCATATATTACAATATAAATTATTATACTTAACTTAACTTAAACCATTAAATAACATATAAAATTATTAATAAGATTGTGTTATCAAAGTTTATATACATGTACAAGTTATTTTATATGTTTACATTTATATATATTTGATACCATTTATTTGTCCACATAATAATATATTTTCCAATTCAGCTCATCTAATTTTGTGAATATCTCAGACTTTTGGTCTATACAAGAAAATCTAGCTAAAGAATCATATCCGTGTGATTTTATATTTTGGCTATTGAACAAACATTATCCCATCATAAGCTGCGAACATAAAAATCGTAATATAGTAAAATTAACACAATATTGCAATCTATCAAATAATACTAAATGGCCATTACCTGTAAATATAGAGGTAAAAACTTCTTTCCCTGAAAAAACCAAACTGTATCTATCACGGCAAATACACACACATTTCTACAACGTTCCTGTAAATAAATTGATAATACTTAACAGTCAACAAACTGGTGAATATATATTAATTATACATATTTATTATATGTACATTTTGTATTATCATTCTCCGGAATTAAATACTTCTTGCTTTTTCGTTTCTATTTCTTATTTATATAAATAGTTATCTACATAAGAGAGAGATATCTCATATGAATACAGGGGGTATTTCAATTTTAAGAAATTAAGAAAAATAAAAAGATGCGTGTAGATTAATTCTTATCTCATATACGAATATAATTAACATTATTAATAAAATTTTTGTTACATAACAGGACAGTACCGCGTTTATTATGATTCAGAAAATTGGCTCAATATTGCAAATTACCTAAATTCAGGAAAATATGAAGATGTGAATGTCATTGATCGTGCTAAGTTTATTGATGATGCGTTTCATATGATAATCGATCATCAGCTTAATGGATCTGTATTCTGGAATCTTACAAAGCACTTATCACAAGAGACAGATTATGTGGCATGGTTTCCTATGATCAAAGCGTTAGAATACATATCAACTGTGTTTAAATTATCAACAGTTAAAGAAACTAATTTTGCTCATGTTAAGGTAATGGGTAATATTTATTACCATAGAACATTGGTTCTAGCGTTATGGTAAAGAAATTTTTACTTAATAAGTAACATTAGAATTACCTCTTTAAACATTAGAATAATTTCACATACAAATATAAATCATTCTTTTCATATCATCATATTATATTTAAAAAGATCATATATTTGAATGGCAAGATGTATAAATATACTTTAAAGCCAAAAAATTGATAATAAAAAATATTTTTTTGTTTCTGATTTTTACATGGTATTATTATAAATACTAAATTTTCCGTATATTAATATTTGCACTTAAAAAATATTTACTGAAATATTTTCAACTCAAACATACTGTGATTCAGTTCAAAAGTTAACATTATTTTAGAATACATTAAAAACATTGTTGGTTCATCCAATGGAGATATTAGGATTTGAAGAACATCCAAATGAAGATAACTTCATTAAATGTTTAAGACATGAAATTCTAAAATGGGCATGTATACTTGGTGATAATCAATGTTTAACAATAGCCAAACAAAAATTACAATTGTATCTCTTACATTCTACAAGAAACAAGTAAGTTTCTCTATTCATGAGAATATTAATATATTTATATTAATGAAGCATATTTAATTGTTGCTTTTTGTGCCATAATCGATGGATTTTCTCATTAAAATATAAAACAATATGCTCCACTTAATGCATACACTACATACATGGGTAAATACATACGAGGGCAAATCAATAAGTATCCGTATTTGAAGACAAATGATGTTGCTGATACAAGTTGGCATTATCATCGTGTACTACTATCTTTAAAACGACGCCATACAAAATTTCAGAGTAATTAATGCGATAGTTTTGATTTGACAGCAATTCGAGTGTATTTAGTACTTTTGAAACAATGGAATGCAATATCGATCCGTGATTTGATTTTTATCGAGGTTTTTATTTTTGAATCGAAAAACGTGCGAAAAAATAAAAACAAAGTTGAATACCGTCTGTGGGAACCTTTTACTATCTATGTATGACAATCGTCAGAAACTGATTCAACGAATTCAAACGTAGTCGTTCTTCTGTTTTTGAAGAAAAGACGGCCCCATTTGGCGAAAAAAAAAAGTATTTTACCATACAATGCACCGGCTCATTCCTTCACAGTCGTTATAGTCAAATTGGTCGAATTGCGCCATGAATTGCTGTAGCATCCATATTATACTCTTCGGATTTGGTCCCATGTCACTTCTTCTTGTTTTCAAATTTGAAAAAAATGTCTCGGTGGAAAAAGATACACGTTGAATGAGAAGGTCGTCGCCGAAACAGCTACCTATTTCGCAAAGTTCTACAAATCGTATTTTTTGGAATGATTAAAAAAATGACAGGAGCGTTATGAAAAGTGTATCGTTCTAAAATAGAATTACGTTGAAAAATAAAAAAAATTTTTTGTAAAAAATACATTAGAATAATTTAAAGATTTTAACATATATTTATTGGCTCATTGCCCTGTTTCTCTATATTAATTTTTGTAAAAAGTTTGCGTCTTTATTACTAACACGGGTACTTACTGATTTGTTCTCATATTAATTCTTATTGTTTTTTTTTATTTCTGTTTCTTAAAACTTATAGAATACTACCAGGATGGAAGCACTGGATACATTGTACAGGTTTAATGCTTTGTGGTAGTAATGAGTGGAATTTTATAAAAAAGTTATTCTTATTCGATTTGGATCTTAACATTTTACCATATTTAGCTTGTACTCTGAATAGTTCTCTTATTTTCGACGATTTTCTGTTTCATTTATGGGATATGACCACATATGAATTAGACGATCCTGAAGTTATCCGTTCTAAGATAATCACTTTTCATTTAGTCGTTTCGAAACACATAAACGACATGATAGATGTTAAAATATTTTTTGCGCATTTTCATTTAATAAAACCTCGGTAATAATATTTCTCTTAAAAAATAAACTGCTTTTAGTAACAGATACGTTTGTATAGATAATTATAAATGTTCGTATTATTTTTACAGTGAGATCATTGCAATAGTAGCATTTAATGATATTATTAATCACTTGTACACTGCAAAACAACTTGATATGGTAAGTAAAATAAATTTAATATCTACTGATAAGCTTTTTATAGAGTTATTATAGTAACTGTATATAATATCTATATTATGTATTAACTTAATGTGGATATATGTACGCATTTGTAAATACACTGTACATATGAACACACACTACTTACGTAATAAGCGAAAAATTGTTTCCTATTAATACGCTAAATTTTGTTTTTATTGTAAAATAATTAATTATAGTTATTTTATTTAATTAATTTTACTAAACAATAAATTAATTATTAATTTTTGAAATAATATTTGTTTCAGGTACTCTTTGTAGCGAAAACAATAACACGCGTACCTGATAAATATGTTGCTATGATTGAACACAAGATACAAACACGTTTGTCTCAAATTAAAGAACAGATAAATGTTTATGAGTTTTTAACTTTTTAAATACAAATCTAAATTTAAGAATTATACATAAATAAATTTTAGCATAAGGTGGCTCAAATTATTTGAAAACGATAATAATAATGCGTACAAGTACTGCTACTATAAATTTGTTCATTTTAATGTCAATTTTGCTTATTTCTTTCTAAATATTACTATTATTTTTTTATTATTTAGTTATTCATTTATTTAGTAAAGCGTATTTTTTAATTAATAATAATTTTTAACACTTTTTATACAATTCTTGTATTCTACACTATTCTTAAAAGCGAAAAAATATACAATAAATATTGTTGCAAAATATATTTAATTTAAATATTTATCAATATAACAACATTTTAATTTTCAATCGAAAAAGTAGAGTTATAAAATGAAAACTGTTTTTTTTTTGTTTCCGAAAGGAATAAAATTATGTCGATACCCATTATGATCTATTGCTTTCTTTTCTAAGTATAACACAAGAAAGTACTTTCGCAACATGGAAATACTTTTATGTTTAAAATCTTTCAAAATATATCCATTTTTAAGTTATCCAAAATTAATTTTTTATTTTGTTTCTATTTAATTCTTAATATCTCAACAATATTTTATTCTATCTTGGCCAAGAATAAAAATTTAAGATTGGACGAAAACTAATAGTTTTGACGTAATTTGAAAGTTGTCCGACTATTTAAATTATTTAGGAACTGTTTTGTTTGGTTTCAATATTTTCCATCGTTTCTATTATTTTTATGTAGCAATTTAATAAACAATACTATTATATTATGTAAATTATCGGAGTTGCGTGAAGTTATCTATGCTTGACTCCTAGTCCCCTTTTCTTTCCAAGTTAATTTCACTATTATGTAACTTATACATATATCATAACAATACTTATCATATAATAATAAAAACGAAGAAAATTTAAATTGGCTAAAAAGGAGTCAGCACGGTAAGAATTGCACAAATTTGTAGAAAAAAATTATTTAATAAAACATAAGATATGTTACATCGACGTTTGGACGTTTTGACTATTCATTTTAGCCATCCTCAACAAAACATTAACACGGAATCTCCAAGTATCCGTCAGGAAACACAATTAGCGGCCAGAGACGTTTCCATGCTTGTTGATACCGAAATTATGTTATCAAGCGAATCGAAAGAACACACAAAAGAAAGATACATAATCACTTAATCTCCAATAATAAAATATATAGTAATAATCTCGTCAAATTTCAAAAATTTAATAGAGAAAACATGGCAGAGTCTAGACGATTTTCTAGCTCTAAAATTCTGATTGGATGATCTGAAATAATACAATAACAGCGAGCGCTCATTCAACTATTGAATATTCAGCTCACTCCGCTGAATGCGCCTAATATAATAGATATTTTAGCAATAGATATTTAGCAAACTAGATTTATTAATTTTTTAACGTAATTATTGATTTGTTAAAAATTTTCATAATATTTTCCACAATATTAACGATAAGTATTTCTTATTATTTTTACGTTTATATTGATAATTGCATTAGAAAACATCGTATCGGTAAAAATAATAAAGTATTAAACAAATATAAAACATTAAAAGAAAGTTAAAACAAATTGTGCATAATAATTTATTAAGAATATAATATTTTTTACAATAGAAAATTAATAATATTAAAATTCGAAATAATAATCTAAGAACAATATTAATATTAATAATAAATAGTTATAAGTAATACAAAAATAATCGCAAGCATAATAACATAAACAAAATAGAAATACAATAAAGAATTACATTTTCAAAAAATAGTTTATATTTAATTTAAAACATGAAATATTTAAAATTCAAATATATATAAATATATATGAGCGCTTTATAGTAATACCTTTTTGTAATTTAATCATAGTAATTGTATCTTCTTCTTTATATGCTTTATCCGTTCGCCCGGACGTTGGCGATCACTTTGGCCCTGATTTCCTCGCTATATCTTGGGTAATATCTTGGGAATTAAATGAACCGAAGTGGTTTTCCCTTGCCTTTTTCGGTATACTTTCATATTAGTATACTTTCAGTAATTGTATATCATAGCTAAATATTTCAAACATTTATCCATTGAAATTTAAGTGTGCATGTACTTTTTGTTTTGTATCAGAATTAATTAAAATTCATTAATTTAGAAACATGCGAAAATGTTCAATATGTCTTTCAAGTTCAGATATACGTGTTTTTATCTTATGTTGAACTTCTGATTCTATTTTTTGTAAGGATTGTTGCTCCTTCAACATATTGCCTATCTGAAATGAATAATGTCGATATTATTGTCGAATGTTCACTGTCATTAAATATTAAAGTTTTTTTTTATATAAACATGTTATTAAAGATGATATTCTGTAATAATATCATGTAACAATTTCAATGTAATAAATGTATATTATTTTATAATGTTTCTATTTACAGACGATTTACTATAAATATATCTGACAGTATTCAGATAAATAAGAGTACTATTTTTAATAGATGCTCTTGTCGGAGAATATTTGACAAAGACTTACTTTATAAACTACTTTAGGAGAATATATGTTGTTAATGATCATAGTTAATGCAGTATATTCAGCAATTTCACTAAAATCAATACATATTTAGAATTAATATATATAATTTATAATTATTAATTTATTACAAATATAGAGCATATTTATAAAAAAAATCTTATTACATTGGTCTCAGATTTCTCCTTAATATCAAACTGTCAATGATTTTTTCATTCTTAGCATATTTTATTATAATATCAAAATAAATTTTTATCCATTTCCTAATGTCCTTTTCTGATCTTTTCTTTGATGTTTTTTGTTGGTATATACCCGAGAGCGACATATTTATAAGTTTAGTATCTTGAAAACAGAAATAATGTGTAGAAAATTCCAAATCAATCATGTTATTCCATTCCTTACTTATATTTGGATATAACGGATTAATCTTTCCATCTTGACTTGTATTTATAGAACCTCTGCAGAATATCCAATTCCTCCATCCTGTTGGAAATCTATATTTTTCAGAAGAATAATAACAGTAACAATTTGATAATACATTTAAAGCTTTGATGAGTATTTTTTTCAGATATGTCAAAGTGTTTGCGGATTATTACTATATCGTGGGTCATTGCTAACGGCATTAGCATGGGGACACGGCGATATAACAGTAACAACTTAAGTAATTTAAAACTTTTAGTTTAAAAAAATTTACTTGACTGATGTTGAATTACGAAGATGTTGTTTTAACTTATCATAGGCTATATTTAAGCACATGGAGTTTTCAGCAGCACATGCCCATCTTAAAACATCTTGTCTTAAACATTTGGTGAGATTATTTTCCATCGGATCTTCTTCAAATCTTAGTATTTTCAGAGGTTTATCCAATAATTCTGCTATATTTTTCTGCAATGATATAACTTGTTTTGCTTTATATTATTACGAAAGATATAATCTTTATATATGCATATTTCTTTTATTCTATTACTAAATCCTCTATAAGATTATTTTTTATATATGTATAAAAAGTATTAAAAACTGAAGTTATTAGACAACCGGAAAAATATTTTGGTATTTTATATTTTATTTTACATTTCTTATATTAATACAAAAGAATAAAATGACTCGTTATATAAAAATAAATAAATGATGTCAAGGGCGATATGAGTCAAAAAAGATATTCGTTTAAATTAAGTGACTAATTAATAGTACATTGTGTAACAAGTGTGTATTAGTTGAAGCGAGTGCACATGCGCGCCCGTGTCGCGCTATAGACAGTTATAGCACATGAGTTGCACATAGATTTTTTCATCACGAGTGCACTGTGTTAGTAATATGTTATACAATTATAAAGTCGCACGAACGAAGTGGGGGGGGGCGCAAGTCCCTCGGAAAAGAAATTAAAATATTTCGTAAATAAATATTTCACAATACAAAATTTTGTATTGCTCATTACTTTCAATTATAATTGTGAGATTATTACAATTTGAAATTATATATAAATTTATATATATAAACGCGTTATTGTAAGTTGAATGATATTTATAGATACTGTATTGTCGTTTTGTCGTAGTTACTTTTATTATTATGGAGAAAACCATGCTTACCGCGCCCCCCCAGATGCCCCGAAAGGACGCTCTGGTCAGCGCGTTTCTCCGTGTTGATATTTGTACAAGCGCTACCACTGCGTTGCGTTATTTTTTATAATGTAACGCTTTTGCGTAGGATTAGAGAAATAATTCAACGGCTTGAGATATTGGCTATTTACCGCAGGTAAAAGCGTTGCGGTATAGGGCACATTACGTGCACGCGTGAGGAAAATGTTTTATTGTTTAAACGATTACCTTTTTTTACTCATATCGCCCTTGACATCATTTATTTATTTCTTATATTATCTTAACATGAGAGAGAGAGAGAGAGAGAGAGAGAGAGAGAGAGAGAAATTATAAAGTATAATAGTTTATAAAATCTCTTTATTGTCATATGTATATACTATTATATCATCTTACAATAGACATATATATAAACAATATTTTACGACAATATTTTACTATTCAACAACAAATGCTCTTTACTAAATAATATGGTAATAACCAGGGTTGGGTAGTGCTAAATTAAAAAGTTAAAAAGTTAATTTTAACTTAACTTAGTTACATTTTAGACTTCTAACTTTTTAACTTTATTTAGTTACATTTTATCGGTAACTAATAACTTTTTATTAATTTTTTTAAAGTTAAGTGTCAGACACAATATGAGCCACACGTAACCAAAAATACGAATCCGGCCGGCTTGCAGCACGCGATCAGTGCCTTCGATGGCACTGATCGCGTGCTGTAAGTAGATATTCGCATCATTGGTTATGTGTTACGCCACTTTGTTCCGCGTTAATGGATAGCGCAGTTGACGTCCTGCAAGTAGAGACTCTTTATTGTCCGCAAGCGGACTCGAGTTTGCATCATTGGTTCTAACTTGCAGGATTTGCAGCTTGCAGTAGCTCGTAGTCACTTATAGTTTGCTGCTGCATTTATTCGGTTCTAATAATAAGAGTTTGAAGTTTTGTGCAAAAACACAATGAGTATTGACATTGATAATATATTATACTAATAATAACTATCGCCCATTACCTTAACATGAGTGAAATTAGTTTCTTCATCTTTTGATAATGGAAACACAGTTGATATGTATTCTAACGCTTTGATCATAGGAAACCACGCCACATAATCTGTCTCTTGTGATAAGTGCTTTGTAAGATTCCAAAATACGGATCCATTAAGCTGATGATCGATTACCATATGAAACGCATCATCAATAAACTTAGCACGATCAATAACATTCACATCTTCATATTTTCCTGAATTTAGGTAATTTGCGATATTGAGCCAGTTTTCTGAATCATAATAAACGCGGTACTGTCCTGTTATGTAACAAAAATTTTATTAATAATGTTAATTATTTTCGTATATAAGATAAGAACTAATCCACTCGCATCTTTTTATTTTTCTTAATTTCTTAAAATTGAAACGTCCCCTGTATGCATATGAGATATCTTTTATGTAGATAACTATTTATATAAATAAGAAATATAAATGAAAATGTAGCAAGAAATATTCAATTCCGAAAAAAAATAATACAAAACGTACATATAATAAATATGTATAATTAATATACATATATTCACCAGTTTGTTGACTGTTGAGTATTATCAATTTATTTACAGGAACTTTGAAGAAATGTGTGTGCATTTGCTGTGTTAGATACAGTTTGGTTTTTTCAGGGAAAGAAGTTTTTACCTCTATATTTATAGGTAATGGCCATTTAGTATTTTTTGATAGATTGCAATATTGTGTTAATTTTACTATATTACGATTTTTATGTTTGCAGCTTATGATGGGATAATGTTTGTTAAATAGCCAAAATTTAAAATCACACGGATATGATTCTTTAGCTAGATTTTCTTGTATAGACCAAAAGTCTGAGATATTCACAAAATTGGACGAGCTGAATTGGAAAATATATTATTATGGACAAATAAATGGGTATCAATTATATATAAATGTAAACATATAAAATAACTTGTACATGTATATAAACTCTGATAACACAATCTTATTAATAATTTTATACGTTATTTAATGGTTTAAGTTATGTTAAGAATAATAATTTATATTGTAATATATGCAGTCAAAATTTACAACAAAATGTGTATAATTTAATGGAGTTAATCAATTTAAAATGTCGTTTATAAACGAATGATTGAAAAACAAAAATAGTAAATTTTACGATATGTTTCTAATGTTATATCTGTCTCATCACCATTAGGAGAAAATATCTATTTGATTTAAAAAACACAATATAGGTACAATTTAATCATTGATACGACTTAGCTAACTGTACCGTACATGTATATGTACACTTATGTATTTGTTACATGGTAATTACAATATAATACATTTATAGCATTTAACAATATATTATAATATGTATATATATATATATATATATATATATATATATATATACATTAATATATATCACATAATAATTTTATATGATAGTAATTATATTTTATAATTAATAAGAAAGTGGTTTTTAATAAAAAGAGTATAAAACCACAGCACAGGTTGTTTTTTGTGATATTTAATACATAACAAAGATTTTGATTTAACTTAGACGTTTCGGTCAATATCTGGCCATCTTCAGTAAATGTATAAATAATCTCGCATTGGTTACATAAATTTAAAAATTAAATATCGCAGTCATACATTTAATTCAAAATCACGCTCTTTTTAATCTTGTACATCGTAATATGTAGTTGAAGAAACGATTGAAATGTTTCACAAAAAACAACCTGTGCTGTGGTTTTATGTTCTTTTATAGTTAAAAGTTATATTTTAATGTACTATATATACACAATTATCACTTACTGCTGGTTTAAGTATATATGGATACCTCTTCGAAATACTGAGTCGGTGACAATATTTTGAAGCATCCGCAGAACAGCGATGACTACAATGACAGATATATGTATATATATGCTAATTATGATATTGAATTTACTTAACTAAACGCTTCTTTTAATACATATTCCTACTTTAATATTATTTATTTTTTTCGTAACCGCAGAAAGTAGTTAATTTTTTATTAATTCTTACCTTTAATGTATCGGGGAAAATTTAAAAGTGATTCAAAATCTGGTACCGTATTAATTATTGGAAAATTTAGATCATAATAGGAATCCAAATTTAAAGAATCGTACTGATTTTGAATTATGAATAAATTCATTAACTCAGAATCATTGTATATCTAAAAAAGTTTTATAGAAATATTATATAAATACTCAATAGAATATTTTTATTGCGATTTACTGTTGTTATGCTCATTAATGTAATTTTATTAATTTCAAGATGAGAATTTAAATTTTTATAAATAATACAATATGTTGCAAAAAATAAGATGCATTATAATTAAAGGAGATTTGATATTTGTTAAAATAAATTGCAGAGAGAGTTTTTTAATTTTGATATGTTCTTTCACGTTAATTATATGTAAAATTCCTGATTGAATTTTATTTTGAAATATACCAGAAGCTTTCTAAAGATATAGAATGTTATTGACATTCTGATTTTACGAATTGAAAACAATTTTACAAAACTTTTAGATAAATCGTTTTTTATGTAATATTAACAAATGAAAAAACCTTAGCGATAGCGTCTTCTGCAAAAAATATAGCAAGTCCATCATGTAACCAAACATTATTCAACCAAGTTGAGCTAACTGGATATCCAAACCATTGTTGTGCTACCTTATATGCTATCCTGCGTTCGAATTCTATTTTACGCATAAATCGATCTGATGCATGGTCATATATAATATCTGTATCACTAAAAATTGTTAATTTTACGTGTAAAATTTTTATTGAAATGATTTAATTTATACTAAAATGACATAATTTATTTTGTACAGATTGATTTTTCGGTAACGTGTATAAAATAAATAAGGCACTAAATTATACAATTTTGAAATATGTGATTGAATAACAAACTGTTGTACGCAAAATGGTAAAGAATTATGTATTTATTGAAATTAGTTATGGTTTTAATCTAGTATCTATTTTATGATATATTAAATATACGATATATAAAATATGTAATCAATTTTCTGATCAAATATGACATATTTTTAAAAATACATTACATTATTATTACTGCGTACAAGTGATTTAGTTCCTATGAATTTAATCTTAATGTATTAGATAAATCGGAATTAAATACAGACTCGTAAGATTTATTTTAACTACAAATAACTTTTTAATAAACGATATGTGACAAATAAAGTTTTTAATTGTTATGTAGGATCGCGACATTGACAATTTACATCGAGATCATTGCATTCCAATATAATGTTATATAGTAGTATATATAATTATTAATTACATAAATGATCATTCGGTATATATTTATAACTTGTCATCACTTTTGTCTTATGAATTGGAAACAACTTATTCGACATATAAATAAATCTTTGCAATTCTTGCAATATTAACAAATACATATATTGAGAATTATTTGTATTTAAATTTATGTTTTATATGAATATATTTTTATATTGAATATATGTAATATTATAAATCTCTTTAAACATTTAAATTTTTTAATTAGTTTTAAAAGTGCGGTAAAGTTTGTTTTTTACTTTTTAGAAAATTTAATCAATATTTTCACATATTTTAATTATTCAGTTTATTCATCTTATTTAAATAATTGGAAATCATGTATGAAATTTATACGAAATCTTATCATTTTGTTAAACACTTTGTTATTTAATAGAATTGTATTATATGTAAAATAATGTATTACCTATAAAAGATGACTCCCCATTTAGACGTTATGTTATACGGACAATTAGGAAGTACAATATGATCAATTTTTGGAAACTTTATTCCCTTAAATACCGATTTCATGTGCAACGTAAGCTTATTTATAATATACATATGTAGATCTAAAGATTTATGCCTTGTAGCTACAACTTTTTCAAATAAGCAATATTTCCACTTACACCATAAAGTCATGTTAAGTTTATCTTCTATTTTTTCTTTAAATTTCACTTTACTCATGTGGTTTATAACAATCACAAATTGATAAGTGGATATTGGTGGTGTAGGATAGAAGTGTGTCCACTGTGTATGTCCATTGTGTGTCCATTGTATGTATTCTGTTACAACATCTTTAATATGGAATTCCCTTATTGCTTCCCTAATTGGCATATTGGATAAAACATTAAAGTGTGGATTGTGCCTTACAGAAACTAGAAACGTAGTCTTTAAGTGTGGCTCATCCCAACAAGGAAATAATGTTTTAGCTCCAATATCTTGGATGTTCGGTGCGATTGACCACCTAACGCAATTTAATAATTTATATAATTGTCTTAAATAAAATTGTATTACAGTAATTATATAATGACAAATTTTTAATTATATTATGGTTTAAATTTAAATTATATTAGTATTATTATAAGTATATAATAATTAGTATAAATTTGTGCAAATAATCTGGGATGCTATTAATTAATTATGTAGGATACAGCATAAATCTTTTGATTGTTAAGCAAATAGATTGTAAAGAACAGTAAAGAATTGATTGCATTACAAGGAATATTATGCAACTATTTATATTCTCACCATATACTTACATGTCTTGCGAGTCATTACTCCAGTAATTAGTGTTTATGAAGATGTTTTTTTCACTATCGTAATTGGAAATACGACTAGTTGTACAAATTTTCAAGGTATACAACCCGGGATATATCACTTCGATAAAATCGAGGTGTAAAATATTCTTTGTAGAATCGTATATCGTTTTATTCGGAGAATGTATTGTTCTGTGGATGTCAATTAATTGTATCGACGAATGTTTTATATTTACGGTTTGTATGTGCAATTTGATACTTTTTATTGCTTGAAGAATATTGATCATTATATGAGTGGTGCCATTAAAATAAGTATCGTTAAATATTTCTGTATCGGCCATGGTTAATATTTGGACATCGGTTGGCTTAAGTGTTTTTCTTACAAAATATGCAGTTAAATTTATTTTGTAATGTATTGGGATTAAATAGGGCGCTAACTTAGATTGGAAATCATTTAGAATAAAGTTATTTAGTTCTTCACTGCAGGTAAGAATAGTTACTGTGCTGATAAATATTACAGTGATACCTATTTGTTCCAAATTCATGTTGTATTGATTTTTTCAAGTGTATCTACAAACGTTTTATTAGAAAAAGATACAATACTAATAATGATAATAGTAATAGCAGTGAATATTTCATAAATTATTAAAATTTTTATACGAGAAATTATGTTAAATTAGAATTGTTATACGTAATATTTCTATTATATTATTATAATTATTACTATTATATTTGTTACAATAGTTCTGAATTTTAAATAAATGTTTATTTCATTTTTTTAAAAATTTCACGTATCTCATATTTTGTATTTTATGACATCTCAGAACAAATGTTGCTATACTGATTATTTTTCTATTTTCTAAAATATACTATTAAAAAATGTATTAATTATTAGTTTTGGCAAGTACAGTCATTGTTTATTATGAAATACGATTTTAAAGTATTGAAATAGAATTTATTTATTGTATCAAATATGATTTAAAATAGTTTATCTTTTAAATAAATCTATATAAAATATATAAACTGTTGTGTTCTCAGATACTTACCCTGCGTTAAAATTATTTTATTAAGTTATAATTTTAATAATTTATACATTCGTAATAAAATTATTAAAAATGATATTTAAAAATATTACTAGTATACAATGTTTTTGATTTTTGTAATTTAACTCTTTTGAGAAGTTATCGCAAACTAACAGTGTCTTCGCAAATAAATCTCGTAATATAACATATGAACTGTTATGTAAACAATTTTTTATTTTACCTTTGTTAGTTAGTTGATACAATACCAATCGGGTTTCGTCGTTTCTTGTCAAATATAATATGAAGTATGGAAATGAATGTATAACATTAGTATTAAAAATTTTTAATTTTAATATATTGCAATATGTTAAAAAATAAATATCTATTTATTATTGTAAAGTATCAACATTGTATTCGTACAGCGCGCTATGTTACAAATTACTAAATTATTTAATTTTATAAGATATTTGATGGAAGAGAGATTTGCACTCTCATCGTTCTATTTGGAAATACATATATGATTTTTTTCATAGGATTATAAAAACTTGAATAATTACATCATATGAAGCTGTCAAGTTCAGATGTGTCCATTTAACGATTTCAAGTTAATTGCAGAATTGTTTAAAATGAAGTAAATTATTGTGTCATCAAAAAAATGGATAGAAACAGACACGCTTCTCTCAGCTATTTTTTATTATTTGACTAAGATGATCTTTTTATTGTTAACGTTTGACTTACAACATTGAACAGAGTAAGAAATGCTGAATCAGAATTACAACGATTCAATTATTATTTTATTAATTTAATTAATTTTCTGTAGAAGATATTTTTGTATTCTAATTACCGTTCTAATGATTTTTTAAATGTAACATTGAGAATGATCTGATCGGAGTTATATAATAATTAGTATAAATTTGTGCAAATAATCTGGGATGCTATTAATTAATTATGTAGGATACAGCATAAATCTTTTGATTGTTAAGCAAATAGATTGTAAAGAACAGTAAAGAATTGATTGCATTACAAGGAATATTATGCAACTATTTATATTCTCACCATATACTTACATGTCTTGCGAGTCATTACTCCAGTAATTAGTGTTTATGAAGATGTTTTTTTCACTATCGTAATTGGAAATACGACTAGTTGTACAAATTTTCAAGGTATACAACCCGGGATATATCACTTCGATAAAATCGAGGTGTAAAATATTCTTTGTAGAATCGTATATCGTTTTATTCGGAGAATGTATTGTTCTGTGGATGTCAATTAATTGTATCGACGAATGTTTTATATTTACGGTTTGTATGTGCAATTTGATACTTTTTATTGCTTGAAGAATATTGATCATTATATGAGTGGTGCCATTAAAATAAGTATCGTTAAATATTTCTGTATCGGCCATGGTTAATATTTGGACATCGGTTGGCTTAAGTGTTTTTCTTACAAAATATGCAGTTAAATTTATTTTGTAATGTATTGGGATTAAATAGGGCGCTAACTTAGATTGGAAATCATTTAGAATAAAGTTATTTAGTTCTTCACTGCAGGTAAGAATAGTTACTGTGCTGATAAATATTACAGTGATACCTATTTGTTCCAAATTCATGTTGTATTGATTTTTTCAAGTGTATCTACAAACGTTTTATTAGAAAAAGATACAATACTAATAATGATAATAGTAATAGCAGTGAATATTTCATAAATTATTAAAATTTTTATACGAGAAATTATGTTAAATTAGAATTGTTATACGTAATATTTCTATTATATTATTATAATTATTACTATTATATTTGTTACAATAGTTCTGAATTTTAAATAAATGTTTATTTCATTTTTTTAAAAATTTCACGTATCTCATATTTTGTATTTTATGACATCTCAGAACAAATGTTGCTATACTGATTATTTTTCTATTTTCTAAAATATACTATTAAAAAATGTATTAATTATTAGTTTTGGCAAGTACAGTCATTGTTTATTATGAAATACGATTTTAAAGTATTGAAATAGAATTTATTTATTGTATCAAATATGATTTAAAATAGTTTATCTTTTAAATAAATCTATATAAAATATATAAACTGTTGTGTTCTCAGATACTTACCCTGCGTTAAAATTATTTTATTAAGTTATAATTTTAATAATTTATACATTCGTAATAAAATTATTAAAAATGATATTTAAAAATATTACTAGTATACAATGTTTTTGATTTTTGTAATTTAACTCTTTTGAGAAGTTATCGCAAACTAACAGTGTCTTCGCAAATAAATCTCGTAATATAACATATGAACTGTTATGTAAACAATTTTTTATTTTACCTTTGTTAGTTAGTTGATACAATACCAATCGGGTTTCGTCGTTTCTTGTCAAATATAATATGAAGTATGGAAATGAATGTATAACATTAGTATTAAAAATTTTTAATTTTAATATATTGCAATATGTTAAAAAATAAATATCTATTTATTATTGTAAAGTATCAACATTGTATTCGTACAGCGCGCTATGTTACAAATTACTAAATTATTTAATTTTATAAGATATTTGATGGAAGAGAGATTTGCACTCTCATCGTTCTATTTGGAAATACATATATGATTTTTTTCATAGGATTATAAAAACTTGAATAATTACATCATATGAAGCTGTCAAGTTCAGATGTGTCCATTTAACGATTTCAAGTTAATTGCAGAATTGTTTAAAATGAAGTAAATTATTGTGTCATCAAAAAAATGGATAGAAACAGACACGCTTCTCTCAGCTATTTTTTATTATTTGACTAAGATGATCTTTTTATTGTTAACGTTTGACTTACAACATTGAACAGAGTAAGAAATGCTGAATCAGAATTACAACGATTCAATTATTATTTTATTAATTTAATTAATTTTCTGTAGAAGATATTTTTGTATTCTAATTACCGTTCTAATGATTTTTTAAATGTAACATTGAGAATGATCTGATCGGAGTCGAAACGAATGTAATATTTATTAATTAATTTATTATATTAAATTTCTTTGTTACTTTATTTACATATAATTATTATTATTTTTTAAATTTGTAATGATTTTTATTATTGGCTCTTTGCCTATATTCTATTATATTTTGTTTTATACATATAGAGCCTTATAGTCTACACTACGCAACAAAATTATCGTCGATAATTTTCGAGAATTATAACAAAATTTTTTATCGAAATTTTGTCATTTTTCAAATGCGCATAACTCGGTCAATTTTCATCGTATCAAGACAACTTTTTTCATTTTGTAGGTAATTATCTGTACTTTAAAAAAAAACTTGATACGAAATTAGTGCAAGTCGATGCCGCATCTCCATATTTTGATAAAGCCCAAGCATTTTTTTTCTTAAAAAATTTGATTGTTTAACGCTACCTGGATCGCCCCGATTTTTTTTCAAAAATACCACATAGACCATCGTAAAGTGTACATTTCAACAAACAATTTGAAAAAAATTCGAGTCTCTACGATTTTTTTTGACCGAGTAATGCCATTTTGAAGTTATTCAGGCGTTTTTAACGAATATCGCTATAGTTAATTTTTAATAATTCTTTGTAATAGATTTGCCTGATATATATATATATATATTTTGGCATTGCGTGATCTGCGCTTGACTCCTAGTGTCCTTTTCTTTCCAAGTTAATTTTTGATTTATACAGGAGTTTGTTATTTAAGAATTATCGAATAGGTATAAGATATTTTGAACAAAACATTTAAACATAATTGTGTAGTGTATAGCTGAATATATGATTTATTATGAATTATAATAAACGAAATTTTTATTATAAATCTCTTTTTAATTAATAATATTATAAATATAACACCTGTAATAATCTAATAACATTAGTAATATAAATAATGAAAAATTATAAGTTTATCTAATACAAAAATAATCGCTATACTAAGAATATTAATAAAATAGGATTTAATAATATAATTTTCATAATGTGTAGTTATTATTTTTTATTGAATGCAATTAAAAATAAGAAATATGTAGAAGTATTTAAAATTTAGATAGGTGACCGTTTTGCAATTGTATTTTTTACAGTTTACTTATTGTATTTTCGTTATCTCCGAATATTTCAAGAGAAATTATTTATTTAATTTTAAAAGTAAAAATAACTAGTATTAATTAATTTAGAAACATCCAAGAACGCTGTCTATGCATTTTAATTTCGAATGTACGCTTGTCTAACTTTTTTAGAATTTGTGATTTTAGTAAACGTGTCATTTTCCTTCCATTCACATTCAATATTAAAAATGTTTGTATCTGATCTGCAATCTTTAATATAATAAAATATCATACATTGAATATTTTACTCTTAAATAAAAATTAATAAGGGCAAAGAGTCAGTAATATTACTGGCTCTTTGCCCTTATTAATTTTTATTTATGTTGTTTGATACGTACAGAGCCTTATTATTATATTAATCTTGCTTTTAAATATGATCGCAAAATAAAACGACTTTATGAATAAAATAATTGTTTTCTAAAAATAGCCTATGCTAAGTCTTACTTTTAAAAAATTAGAATTAATATTAATGTCTATACATACATATACAGAGTTAATATGTATATGTTTATACATGTTTACACTTTATAGTTATCTTTGTTTACAAATATTTATATTATAACTATGCTAAATAAAATTTTGATAAGTAAATGTAATATCTATATTTAGAACTTACCATATTGTATTTTTCCATAGAATATATATTGTTAATTATAAGAATTAATAATATAACTCTGTTGATTCGTCTAAAAAGTAATTTATATTGATATAATTATGTAAATTACCACAATTACAGAAACAAAACACATTAACAGAAAAATTATTATTACTTTGATTGAAGATCACGCTCCAACAATAAATTCTGAATGATTTCATTATTTCTATCTCTCTTTGAAACAATGGCATAAAACGCTTTAATATAAGGTTTAACGTCTTCTTTTGCTGGATTAAGTTTTTTCATTTGAAGATGCCAATCATTATATAAAAAATGTAAGTATGTACTATACAAAATACCAGTATTTTCAAGGCATGCTAAATATTCGATATAGTTTTCAGTAGTATTTTTTGGAGATATATGTTCCTTTATATATTCTAACATCCATGAATATGCAAATTTATCTGATTCCAAAATCTTAAAAGCATTACAGTACGCCCATTTCCTCCATTCTGGTTTGAGTCTATAGTTTTTAATAAAATAATAAAAATATTATTTATAAAAATGTTATTTATTATTTATAATTTATAAGGCTTCTTATAATCCTGCAAAGTGTAAAAGACTGTAATTGTATAGAAATAATATTTATACAAAAAATTACTTGTGTTGTTTAGGATATTCGATACTTTCTTCTAACTTCATTTTGGCTGCTTCCATACAGGAAGGAACTTCAAAGATACATGCCCATCTTGCGAGTTCACGTCTTAAATTTTTTAAAAAGTCATCTTCCGTTGAAATTTCGTTATATCTTATTTTCTTCATAGAGATTTCCAATAATTGTTTCATTTTTTCCTAAAATCACGTTTGTATTGCCTTATTGCTGCGAGAAGCATATGATGTACATACATCTTAAAATTATGATAATTCGGTAGATCTTTTATTTAGACTACATTTCATAATATTCCCTCCGAGAAAAATTTTACTCTATACCTTAAAGTATATGTTACATATATTTCCAGTAAAATTTTCCTTAGACAGAACATTTTGGAACATATTATTAATATAGAAATAAAATGAGAAATTCGAATAAAATATTTAACGTTTACAATGTAAAGTCAAGAGAGTGTTTTTGCTCCAAAATATATTATATTTATTTCAAAGTGATATTATACAGAAATGCATTAAAATTTTTTTAGTAATACATTTCAAAACCACAAAAAGGCATTTAAAATACATAATAATATATCGAAATCACATAATATATCGAATATTTATAAAACTTAATATTTTTATGTAAATAATTCGTATAGGTTTAAAACACCGAATTAAAGTGAAATATACGAAATATTTAACATTTATATAATATAAGTCAAAACAATTTTTTAATTAAAAATTTCTGATATTTTAAGACGACATTATAAGAAAGCATATTAGAATTAGTTCGGAACTGAAAAATGTTTGCTTTATTTATGAATCTATTACGCATTAACATCTTTGACCGTAAATAGAACTCTTTCCTTTATTTAATTTATTTTTATTAGTCTAATTTTCATTTATAATTAAGAATGTTGTTAGTTGCACATTTCTATATTATTTACCAGTTGTCATTTTTAAGATAATATTTTGCTTGCTAACTAATAACTAATGTCTTTAGTAAAATAATATCTATCAGATATTATTTTAGTCATCACCTTAAATTTCATGAAATTAGTATCTTTCTGAGAATATAATATCATGTCCGATATACGTTCAAGCATTTTGATTATAGGATACCATGCTACAAAATTTGTTTCATATGGTAAGTATCTTGTGAGTTTCCAAAAGATGGATACGTTAAGCTGATGCGTCATTAAAAAATGACACGCGTCATCAATAAGTTTAACACAATTAATGACACTTATGTTTTTATATCCTCCAGATTTTAAGTAATATCCGATTCTGCGCCAGTTTTTTGACTTATAATTGACACGGTAGTATGCTGTTATGGAACAAAAAGATTTTATTGATGACTATGTTTTCGTAATCAAATAGGGAATAATACGTTTGCATTTTTCTATTTTCTTTCTTTCTATTAGAAAAATATGTTTAAGATTATATAAAGGTATGTAAATATATTAAAAATGATCACACCTCAAGCGTGGGCGTGCAGTTATAGAGGGTACATAGAGGGTCTGCAGTTATACATATTCGCACTTACATAAAAAGTAAACACTTTGCATGAATAATACGTATACCTATTTTAATTTCTACCAAAACTTTCTGGAAATATACGAATATTGTGAAATATTATATAGTTTCGTATAAATTTTAAATTTTAGACATTTAAAATTTATATTCAAGCTATATATGAAAAATAAGAGATTTGTACTGTTTATTAAAAATGCATTAACAAAACATCATAAATTATTTTGTATAAAGCTTTTTCGGATATTATTTATGTTTTTATATACTACTTACATTTATGTGTTTGCGACATTCCCAATAGAACAATTCGTTGGCATTGGTTAAACATCGCCTCCCATTAGGGATATATTAGACATTAGACCAATATCGTGCCAATAAATTGTGTTACTCGAGATCTTTGATATTTATGTAAATAAAAATATATAAGACGTGCACAGACACACACATACACAATATAAGAATGATTAAACATGTAGCAAAGTGTATTAAATTTTACAAGAAGGTAAAATATATAAGAAGTGTAATAAATATATATTTACCAGCATGTTGAATGTCGAGCATTACTGCGTCATTATTAGGAATACCTTTGAAATATTTATACTGTACTTGTGGTGTTAACCATACTTTAATGACTTTAGATAAAGTAGTATTTCTCATTATTCTTATCGGTATCCACCATCTATTATTACTTGAATTGGAATTATATGTCAACACTGACCATAACAAGTGTTTTTGTTTCCAACTTACGACAGGGTAATGATCAAAGTCCAACCAAGATACGAAATCACATGAATATTCTTTTGTTAAATCTTGTAATATGGACCAGAATTCAGAGACACTCGTTGAGTTAAATGTGCTAAATTAAAAAATTGGGTGTTATTGGCACAAAATAAGTGATATTATCGATCGAATATAACTCTAGACTTATAACTTATACTACACTATATATATATATATATATATATATAGGTATATGTACAATGCACGTCAATAAAATGAAGAATAAAAAATGGAAAGGTGAATATAAAGAAATATACGAAAGTATGTAACTGAAGCAGTTAAAGTTTATAAGAATCACTTTGCTTTGTTCGTAATTTAAAATTTGTGGCAGAAGTGTAATTACTATATTATTTTATCGTATTATATGTAATAATTATTATAATAATTAAACTTGTATTAAATATATAATATATTAATAATAATTATATTTTATTGTTGTATTGCTCACAGTTTGTGTAGATATGTGCGTAAGCCATTTCGAAATACAACATCGGTAATTAGATCTCGGTACATCCGTAGAAAAATAAGTACTATTTGAGAAAATATATGTAAATTAAATTTTATTAAACATATTTTTTTACACAAACAGAAAGATAGAAACATTTATTTAATTATTCTTCTAAAATGTACCTTTATAACGGGGAAAATTAAAAATTGATTCAATATTTGACACTGTATTAAATAGTGGAAATCTATCGAAATAAGAATCGAAATAAAGACCTTCATTTTGACTCTGAACTACAAACAAATCTATCAGCTGAGGATTATTCAGAATCTAAAAAAAGAAACAAGAATTTTACACTTATAAATATTAGATAAGAAATTATTGTATTTTTCTGACTGATATATTATTAAATAAGTTAAACTATTTTTTAAAGCGGTTTAAAAATAATAAGTCTATATTAAAACAAGTTGCTATACGTATATCTTGTACATAATAAGAGGTTTGAAGAGCAAACTTTTAAAATGCATTTTGCCCAAAATTTGCAATTTTTAGAAAACAAAAAAGCAGAAACTACACATACAACAAAACCGTGCACTTTACAGAAAATAACAATATGTTAATCAATAGAATGTGACGTGTTAAACAAAATTGCTGTAAACAATTGCTAAAAATACTAAACAAATGTACTTTGCGTTTCTCTAGTTAAAAAACATAATGTACACATCAAAATGCCTATATTTTTTGCAGTATATAAAAATTGACAGTAAAAAAATGTTTTCTAAACATTTCAATGTAACTTATAATATAAGATAAGCTACTATTTGTCTTACATCAATAAGACACGGTAATTCTTCACTCTAAAATTAGTTTGCAATTTTAACAACTGTGGAACAACTGTTAATCAGTATTTTTTTTATTATACTTCCTTCTGTATATACAATATGCATGTTTATGCATATTGTATATACAAGCCGTTTTACTTTTTAATAGCATAAAAGAAATTTAGTCTATAGTTAAATTCTTAAAAAATAATTGTCTTAAAAAAATTATGATTTTTAATAACGATTTAAAATTATGTCGCGACATAATAATAATTCAAGGAATTAAATTTATGTCGGGACATAATAATAATTCGATGAATTAAAATTATGTCGGGACATAATAGAAATTCGCAATTATTATTATGTCCCGACATAATTTTAATTCGTTATTATAAATCATAATTTTGTTAAGACAATTATTTTTTAAGAATTTATCTTTGGACTAAATTTCTTTTATGCTATTAAAAAGTAAAACGGCTTGCCATACATGTTGGTGGTCGCAAGTTTTTGAAATTGGTAATCTACTACCATCAGTCATGTAACTGTTGGACATAACATTTGAAGATTTCATATCTGATAACGTTGCTACCACGAATGCATACTGGACTATGATTTGCGATTCAAATTCAACATTATATGATGTAAAGTTAAGTGTTGCTGAAGATGGCTTGAGATCTCCTGTGACTGTTTGACCAGATTTCAACAGCTCATAGTACACTACACCCTTTTGGTCCCATCAAGTACAGAGTATAGCCTCCTTCCCATGAATATTCCGTTTTGGCGTCGATGTCGATGGTTGGCCTGGATCGCAAATGGTTTTTCGTAATTTGTGATTATCGAAATAGATCCACTTTTCATCGCCAGTCACAATTCGATGCAAAAACCCCTTTCTTTTTTGCCTGGCAAGCAGCATTTCGGAGATAGTTTTTCGCCTTTCGATGTCTCTCTCTTTCAATTCATATGATACCCATCTTTTTACCTTGTATACCTTTCCCATGGCTTTTAAACGCTTGGAAATAGCTGCTTGTGTAACATTCAACGTTTCTGCAAGTTGATTTTGTGTTTAACGTGGATCTTCATCCACCATTGCTTGCAGTTCTGTATCGATGACGTGCTTTATCATTTGTGTCAAAATCACCACGTTTGAATCGTCGAAACCATTCCTTGCAAGTTGTTTCAGATAGAGCAAGTTCCTTATTAAAGCTTCAACAAGCATTCGATGAGATTCAGCAGCAGTTTTCTTCAAATTGAAACAGAAAAGCAAAGCCTCGCGCAAATGATACTTTTTTGGTTGAAATTCAGACATCTTCTTCGCAGTGAACAACTATGTTGTTGTCACAAACACAAACTTTTATATACTGAATATTATTGACAAAAGTCCAAACTATAAATGATACCTTGTTCAGACATTACAGTTGACGATTATCAAAGCTACAGCTATTTATCGCTAGAGGGCGGGTTTCAAACTTATATACCTAATATATGTATAATAATTTCGAAAAGAGTCAAAATATTCTTCCTTTTTTAGTAGTTTCAAAATTTTAAAAGTGGAGCTAATATAGATTAATAAACAGTAAATAATTTAGCAAGATTAAAATTTGCGAATTAAATTTAAAGTTCATGCGTTTAAATCTGATACAATATAAATCACATTTAAACGCGCAAATTTTAGATGATAGGATTCGTAAACTTTGAACGTTTATAATTAAGAAACTATTATAACCTCAACGTTTGGTATTAGGATTTTTTATTTTTGTCTCAAAATAATCTCAGGTATCTACCTTTAAGTGTTGTTACGATTTTTATTGGACATCTTATAAATTTAAGATACTAAAATTATTTATTATTTCATTACCTTTGTCACAATTTTTATATGTCAATTTTATTATTGAAAATATGTTTTTTTTTCAAAAGAAAAACCATTCATTTGTCTTTTTAAATAAAAATTTATAAAATATTAATAAATATTTTTTGATTCTCTATGCTTATATAATTTCTCGATTTTATGTAGTTTACTAAACTGTTTTCTATAAATTATAAATTATATAAATTTTCTAAAAGTATGAAACATAACATTGATAATTTCATCTTACGAATTAGATAAATTACTATTATTCATATGATATTAGCAATTAAACAACCTTAGCAACAATTTCGTCACCGAATAATGTAGCGAGACCATCATGCAACCAATAATTGGACCAAAATGGACCGAGTGTATCTCCAAACCATTGAAGTGCTGTTTTACGTGTTATGCTGCGTGCGATTTCTATTCTGTTCATTATGTGTCCTAACTCCTCATGATAAATAAGTTCTCTTTCCCTAAAAGATTTTTACAAGTAAATTATTAATGATTTAAATCTGAAATATATATAATATAATGTAATTTGTTTTACACAAGCTAATTTTTTCTTACATTATGTATGAAGTATTAAATGTTATATTATCACGCATTTACGGCGCGAGACACTAAACCGTATCTTTTGTAATTATATTATACATATTAAATATGTTATATTATCATATATTATTTTGAAATATTACAAATATATATTATAAAATTTCAAAAAATTAGAAATTTTTATTAAAATTAGTTAAAAAAAGCTTTTGTACCTTTTTTTTAAGTTTTACTATAATATAATATATATTAAATACATGTAATGAACTATTCTAAATTTACGAATTAAAAACATCTAATAAATATATCAATGTTATAAATTTGTTATTTAACAGATTATTTTATAAGTAGAAATATGTATTACGAATAAAAGACGAATCCTAATTTCGTTGTGATGTTGTATGAAAAACGTGGAATTACAATATGGTCTATCTTTGGTATCTTGATTCCTCCAAATTCATATTCCAAATGAAATGAGATATTTTTCATAACTTGTTGCGCGTAGAACAGAGAATTTATTTGAGGAAATGACTTTCTGTACCACAAATTAACATTTTTGTTAATGTTTACATGAAGGAAATTACACAAAATGATTGAAACTTGAGAAGTAGAAATTGCAGGAGTGGTATAAAAGTATTCCCACTTGAAATTATGTTCAATATCATCGTTTTTCAGTTTTCGCTTTGGCATGTTGGATAAGGCAATGAAATTTTCAGGATGTTTTACAGAAATAGTAAACGTTGTCTTTAGGTGTCGTTCATCCCAACAGGGAAACAATTGTCTAGTTCCAGTCTCTTGGATGTGTGGAACGATTACCCATCTATAGCAATTTAATAAATTACAATTACTTTTAGATAAAATGGTAAAGTAATAATTGCATAATAATACATTTTTAATTATATGTGATATTAAAAAAAATTGATATAAGATTACATACATATAAATGGAGCATTCGGATAATATATACTAATTGAATATATTAAATTAATGATTTTATATAACATAGCATTAAATATATAAATTTTTACCATAGAAATGGCTTCTGAAGAACAATACGGAACAATTACATTATAGACAATATATATTATACAACTATATGCATTCTCAACGTATTTACTCACACTGTATCTTCATCTTCGTTCATGTAGGAAGTTCTGATTAAACCATTTATGTTTTTATCTGAAATATAATCCATCATTTCTATATTTAAGGTGTAAATTCCGGGAATTACGAGATCGAAAAATTCAATGTCTAAAATGTTCGTTTCAGGAGTATATGAATATTTCATTGGTTTATGAGTTACACCATTTCTTCCTACTAATTTTGTCTTGCGAGTATACATAAATTGTAGCGTATAATTCATTGGTATAGGAATTGTCTTGCTTATTCTTATTCTATCTTTTTCTTCCTTTTTCTTTTGTTCAAGTACAAAATTTTTGAGCCAATTATTTAGAAAATTATTTAATACGTGTAATTGTATCTTATGGATTGAACGTAGGACATGGATCATTATTTTAAATTTTCCGAATTGTCCAAACCTGTCTTCTTCAATTCTTGGTATTATATGCTCATTACTTGTTGCGTTCATGGTTTTATTGCGATCATATTTTTCGATACGTAAAGTTAGTTTTATATCATAGTGCAACGGTTCCACATAATATGCTATAGAAGGTTGAAAATCATTTAGAAGACTCAAATTATTTAGCACGCCTATAGCATTATCATCTTCTGGATTATAGGAATAGGTATCCTGTAGATATTTATACGTAATATCAGTAGTTATGTAAGTGAATAATATAGTGGTATTCAACAGCGTAGGTAGCCAAAAGTTTCTTGGTACGTATGTCGGCCTTTCCATTGTATTACATCAATTCTTGTGCCAAATACTTTCTAAAACGTTTTTATTTTAATAAAAATGGAAATATATAAATTAACAAATATAGAATATTGTTGACGACAGCATGTTGCTATTCTATGGTTAGAAATTATTGGAAAATTTATACACAAAAAATTGTTTTATTGAAAATTCTTAAATTAAAATTTATCGAGGAACATTTAGATATAATCGAACATTTAAATGTAGTACCTATCTAATTACATCAAATATTTAAATAATATATTTTAAACTTTACTAATATTTTTAGCATTTTGATAATTATATTAATTACATTAATTTCAAATTTTAACAAACAGCTTATTCATTTTTTACTATACTTTTTATCTTGAATTTTATATCAGAACATTTTTAGATGACATTATCTGCACAATTTTAATAAATTAAATTCGTATTTTTTATATATTTATATTTTTTAAAAAGTTTATTTTTCGAACGAATACATACACATATAAAATATTATAATAATAAATCAAAATGGATTAATATTGTATGTAAATAACACAACACAATAATTCTAAGCAAAAAAATCTTATTCGATCAAAGCAAATAATAATGACTAATAATAAAACTAAATAAATTCAAATAGTGAAACGGGCAACGAGCCAAATAAAAACAATATGATTAAGTGAAACAAAGACAATATATTAAACGAACAATAAATAAATAAAACAAACTTTTTGACACCGCGATCAGGTCATTATCAATGTAAACAAAATTTAGATTTAAATAACGGATTTATTCTCTACAAAAGATTGTTATACATTACATTATAAATCCGTAGGCTTGAAATGGAAGTCAATCATAATCTTTCGGTAAAATTTTTTGGTTGTCCATTATGTATTTATGTACCGCAGTATAACAATAACAATTAATATTAAACTGGCCGTAGATATGTATATAATATTAAACTCTTTTCAAATAATAAAAATTGTCATCACAAAGAATAATAATTAAAATAAAATAAAATTGCCTTACACATAGAAGAAACACTGTAAGTCTCAGTTGGAGCAAATTGCAAATTGGAAAGTAAGATGTTGATAATATCAAATACTGTAACGTATTGGTGACAAGGAAAAAGAAATCGAAAATGAGGTATAAATGGAAGGGGAATGTAGGACGACTAGGAAGGGGAAAGACACCGTATTATATTGGAATATGACTCTGGAAGAGAATCCGTATCATTTTGTCTATAAGTTGAATTCCGAAATCAATCTTTTATTATAGGGTGGTTCAATATCCAATTTTTAAGTTCTCCCAATCAAAATTTATGGTTCTTTTCAATACCATGAAACTTACTTATGTAAACAATACCAATTCTTATTGGACCGCTAAATTTTAAACCAAATGAGATGAAAACCGCCACAGCATTCTAAGCTGGATCATGGATGCTTCTAAATAGTTGTGCGTGAATTTATATAGTACGAATGCAATTCTTCGATTGCGCGTCGAAATTTTACTTATGTTTACTTACGTAAACTCTGCATGTAACAAATGCTTGAAGCATTTAGGTTAAACCCGGTATATACGCGCGTCAGGAAATACGCCGCAGAAGTCAGAAAAAATAGAAGGAGTGGAGATAATTTTCCGTCAATTACTTTGTTACATGCCTTTATGGTATATTAGTATTATGTTATGATTTCAGTTCTTTACTGTTAATATTAATGAAATTATTGCGAGTTAAATCGATTTTTTACTGTAATAATTAGTAGTGCCATCATAATTAATCTACATAAAATGATTATTATAGAGCGTGTAAAAAATTTAGTGGTTATTTTGCAATACATATGTGTAGAGGAATAGTAAAGCATGTTGTATAGCAAAATACAAGTGCTTTGCTCCTGTATTGTTTGTTTAATTAGTTGTCATATATATCCCATCTATTTGGGATATACGGCATTTTTAGCGAGCGGGATGCTGTGCCGCAGCACAGACGCTCTATTTAAGAAGTTTTTGTTAATTCTAACAATTATATTTTGCATTAATGCAAAAAATGTTGATAAATCTTAAACGTTTAAAGATTATTTTCAAAGATCTGAAAATTTAGCATATTAATAAGAAACAACTTTTTGCTTGTCTTATAGTGTATGCTCATGCGCGTGTGCATACAATGTACCATATTTACAAATGGGTATATTCATTAAGATAACTCAGGTATTTACTCGAGGATTTACATCGCAAAAGTAAGAAAAAAATACATAGATTAGGGATGAAAACCATTACCATTTTAACGAAAAAGTGCTGACAGTCTAAATATTAATAAACTTATGATACGATGTTATATATTTTTTAAATACAATAAACCTATTACTGATACTATTTTCTTAAAAATATTTTCTTCATTTGCGTTATAAAGCTAAATGTTGATAAAAATAGTAAAGCCCAAAACACAATGCGAGGGAATAGCGATAGCGATAAGTTTCAACCTATCAGAAATCGAATACACACCGGAATACACATTTTTGATAGATGAAACTTATCGCTATCGCTATTCCCTCACATTGTGTCGTGGGCTTTAGGATTAGACAAATAAAGATATTTTGAAAAAAACATTTAAACATAATTGTTTAGTGTAGCTGAATATATGGTTTATTATAAATTATAATAAACGAAATTATTCTTATAATTTTTTTTAATTAATAATATTATAAATATAACATACGTAATAATCTAAGACCATTAGTAATATTAATAATGAAGAATTATAAGTTTGTCTAATACAAAAATAATCCCTACACTAATAATATTAATAAAATACAATTAAAAAAAATAATTTTCATAATGTGTGTGTTAGTAATTATTTTTTATTGAATGTAATTAAAAATAAGGTATACGTAGAAGTATTTGAAATTTAGATAGATGACCGTTTTGCATTTGTGTTATTAACAGTTTACTTATTGTATTTTCGTTATCTCCAAATATTTCAAGAGAAATTATTCATTTAATTTTAAAAATAAAAATAACTAGTATTCATTAATTTAGAAACATCCAAGAACGCTGACGATGGATTTCAATTTCGAATAAACGCCTGTCAAACTTATCTAGTATTTGTGATACTAGTAAACGTGTAATTTTCCTTCCTTTCACATTCAATCTTATAAATATATCTATCTGATCTGCAATCTTTAATATAATAAAATATCATACAGTGAATATTTTACTCTTAAATAAAAATTAATAAGAGTAATATTAATGGCTCTTTGCCCTTATTAATTTTTATTTATATTGTTTTATAGGTACAGAGCCTTATTATTATATTAATCTTATTTTAAATATGACCGTGAAATAAAACGACTTTATGAATAAAATAATTATTTTCTATAAAGAGCATGAAAATAGCCTATACTAAGTCTTACATTTAAAAAATTAGAATTAATATTAATGTCTATACATACATATACAGAGTTAATATGTATATGTTTATACATGTTTACACTTTACAGTTATCTTTATTTACAAATATTTATATTGTAACTATGCTTAATAAAATTTTGATAAGTAAATGTAATACCTATATTTAGAACTTACCATATTGTATCTTTCCATAGAATATATATTGTTAATTATAAGAATTAGTAATATAACTCTGTTGATTTTTCTAAAAAATGTAACTTATTTTTATAATTATGTAAATTACCACAATTATACACAAACAAAACAGATTACCAGAAAAATTATTATTACTTTGATTTAAGATCATGCTCCAACAATAAATTCTGAATGATCTTATCATTTTTATCACCCTTTGAAACAATGGCATAAAACGCTTTAATATAAGGTATAATGACTTGTTTTGCTGAATTAAGTTTTTTCATATGAAGATCCCAATCATTAAATAAGAAAAATAAGTATGTCTCATACAAAACAGCAGTATCTTCCATGCATGCTAAATATTCGATATAGTTTTTAGTAGTATTTTTTGGCCATATAAATTCCCTTATATATACAAGTAGCCATGAATAATATGTAGTCGAATTCAAAATCTTAAAAGCATTACAGTACGTCCATTTCCTCCATTCTGGTTCGAGTCTATAGTTTTTAATAAAATAATAAAAATATTATTTATAAAAATGTTTATCACATATAATTAATAAGTCTTCTTATAATATATCCTGCAAAGTGTGTGTGTAAAAGGCTGTAATTGTAAAGAAATAAAATTTATTCAAAAAATTACTTATGTTGGTTAGGATCTCTACTATTTTCTAGTAACTTCAATTCGGCTGCTTCCATACAGGAAGGAACTTCAAAGATACATGCCCATCTTGCGAGTTCACGTCTTAAATTTTTTAAAAAATCATCTTCCGTTGAAATTTCGTTATATCCTATATTCTTCATAGAATCTTCCAATAATTCTTTCATTTTTACCTAAAATCACGTTTGTATTGCCTTATTGCTGCGAGAAGCATATGATGTATATCTTAAAATTATAATAATTCTCTCGATAGATCTTTTATTTAGACTACATTCCAGAACATTCTTTCCGAGAAAAGTTTTACTCTATACCATACAGTAAATGTTACATGTATTATATATTTTAAGTAAAATTTTCTTTAGAGAGTACATTTTGAAATATATTATTAATATATAAATAAAATGAGAAATTTGAATAAAATATTTGTCGTTTACAATGTAGAGTCAAGACAGTGTTTTTGCTCCAAGATATATTATATTTATTTCAAAGTGATATTATACAGAAATGTATTAAAATTTTTTTAGTAATACATTTCAAAATCACAAAAAGACATTTAAAATACATAATGATATATCGAAAACACATAATATATCGAATATTTAAAAATCTTAAAATTTTTATGTAAATCTTTCTTATAGGATTAAAACACTGAATTAAAGTGAAATATACGAAATATTTAACATTTATATAATATAAATCAAAACAGTTTTTTAACTAAAAATATCTAATATTTTCGAACGACATTATAAAAAAGCATATTAAAATTTGTTCGGAACTGAAAAATGTTTACTTTATTTATGAATCCATTACGCATTAACATTTTCTTTGACCGTAAATAGAATTCTTTCCATTATTTAATTTATTTCTGTTAGTCTAATTTTCATTTATAATTGAGAATGTTGTTAGATGTATATTTTTATATTATTTAGCAGTTGTCATTTTTAAGATAATATTTTACTTGCTAACTAATAACTAATAACTCTTCAGTAAAATAATATCTATCAGATATTATTTTAGTCATCACCTTAAATTTCATGAAATTAGTATCGTTCTGAGAATATAATATCATGTCCGATATACGTTCAAGCATTTTGACTATAGGATACCATGCTACAAAATTTGTTTCATGCGATAAGTATCTTGTGAGTTTCGAAAAGATGGATATGTTAAGCTGATGCGTCATTAAAAAATGACACGCGTCATCAATAAGTTTGACACAATTAATGACACTTATGTTTTTATATCCTCCAGATTTTAAGTAATATCCAATTCTGCGCCAGTTTTTTGACTCATAATTGATACGGTAGTATGCTGTTATGTAACAAAAAGGTTTTATTCATGATTATTTTTTCGTAATCAAATAGGGAATAATACGTTTGCATTTTTTCATTTTCTTTCTTTCTATTAGAAAAATATGTTTAAGTTTTTATAAAAGTATGTAAATATATTAAAAATGATCACACTTTAAGTATGGGCATGTCTACAGTTATACATATTCTCACTTACATAAAAAGTAAACACTATGTATAATACGTATATTTTATTTTCTACAAAAACTTTCTGAAAATATAAGAATATTGTGTAATATTTTATAGTTTCGTATAAATTTTAAATTTTCGACATTCAAAATTAGTATTCAAGCTATATATGAAAAATAAGAGATTTGTGCTCTGTTTATTAAAAATATATTAACAAAACAACATAAATTATTTTTTATTAAGCTTTTTCGGATATTATTTATGTTTTTTATACTACCTACATTTATGTGTTTGCGACATTCCCAATAGAACAATTCGTTGGCGAGGCATTGGTTAAACATTGCCACCCATCAAGGATATGTATATCAGACATTAGACCAATATTGTGCCAATAAATTGTGCTACTAGAGATTTTTGATATTTATGTAAATAAAAATATATAAGACTTGCACACACACACACACACACACACACACATACACAATATAAAAATGATTAAACATGTAGCAAAGAGTATATATTAAATTTTGCATAAGAGTAATAAATATAATTTACCAGCATGCTGAATGTCGAACATTACTGCGTCATTATTAGGAATACCTTTGAAATATTTATACTGTACTTGTGGTGTTAACCATACTTTAATGACTTTAGGTAAAGTAGTATTTCTCATTATTCTTATCGGTATCCACCATCCACTATTACTTGAATTGGAATTATATGTCAACACTGACCATAACAAGTTTTTTTGTTTCCAACTTACGACAGGGTATTGATCAAAATTTATCCAAGATATGAAATTACATGAATATTCTTTTGTTAAATCTCGTAATATGGACCAGAATTCAGAGACACTCGTTGAATTAAATGTGCTAAATAAAAAATTCGTTGTTATTGGCACAAAATAAGTGACATTGTCGATCGAATATAATTCTAGAGTTATATATTATACTACACTATGTATATAGGTATACGTATAATGTGCGTCAATAAAATGAAGAATAAAAAATGGAAAGTTGAATATAAAAAAATATACGAAAGTATAATGTAACTGAAGCAGTTAAAAAATTTTTAAGAATCGCTTTGCTTTGTCCGTAATTTATAAAATAAGAAGTGGCAGAAGTGTAATTACTATATTATTTTATCGTATTATATATAATATTTATTACATTAATTATATTTGTATTTAATATATAATATATTAATAATAATTATATTATATTGTTGTATTGCTCACAGTTTGTGTAGATATGTGCGTAAGCCATTTCGAAATACAACATCGGTAATTAGATCTCGGTACATCCGTAGAAAAATAAGTACTATTTGAGAAAATATATGTAAATTAAATTTTATTAAACATATTTTTTTACACAAACAGAAAGATAGAAACATTTATTTAATTATTCTTCTAAAATGTACCTTTATAACGGGGAAAATTAAAAATTGATTCAATATTTGACACTGTATTAAATAGTGGAAATCTATCGAAATAAGAATCGAAATAAAGACCTTCATTTTGACTCTGAACTACAAACAAATCTATCAGCTGAGGATTATTCAGAATCTAAAAAAAGAAACAAGAATTTTACACTTATAAATATTAGATAAGAAATTATTGTATTTTTCTGACTGATATATTATTAAATAAGTTAAACTATTTTTTAAAGCGGTTTAAAAATAATAAGTCTATATTAAAACAAGTTGCTATACGTATATCTTGTACATAATAAGAGGTTTGAAGAGCAAACTTTTAAAATGCATTTTGCCCAAAATTTGCAATTTTTAGAAAACAAAAAAGCAGAAACTACACATACAACAAAACCGTGCACTTTACAGAAAATAACAATATGTTAATCAATAGAATGTGACGTGTTAAACAAAATTGCTGTAAACAATTGCTAAAAATACTAAACAAATGTACTTTGCGTTTCTCTAGTTAAAAAACATAATGTACACATCAAAATGCCTATATTTTTTGCAGTATATAAAAATTGACAGTAAAAAAATGTTTTCTAAACATTTCAATGTAACTTATAATATAAGATAAGCTACTATTTGTCTTACATCAATAAGACACGGTAATTCTTCACTCTAAAATTAGTTTGCAATTTTAACAACTGTGGAACAACTGTTAATCAGTATTTTTTTTATTATACTTCCTTCTGTATATACAATATGCATGTTTATGCATATTGTATATACAAGCCGTTTTACTTTTTAATAGCATAAAAGAAATTTAGTCTATAGTTAAATTCTTAAAAAATAATTGTCTTAAAAAAATTATGATTTTTAATAACGATTTAAAATTATGTCGCGACATAATAATAATTCAAGGAATTAAATTTATGTCGGGACATAATAATAATTCGATGAATTAAAATTATGTCGGGACATAATAGAAATTCGCAATTATTATTATGTCCCGACATAATTTTAATTCGTTGAATTATTATTATGTCGCGACATAATTTTAAATCGTTATTATAAATCATAATTTTGTTAAGACAATTATTTTTTAAGAATTTATCTTTGGACTAAATTTCTTTTATGCTATTAAAAAGTAAAACGGCTTGCCATACATGTTGGTGGTCGCAAGTTTTTGAAATTGGTAATCTACTACCATCAGTCATGTAACTGTTGGACATAACATTTGAAGATTTCATATCTGATAACGTTGCTACCACGAATGCATACTGGACTATGATTTGCGATTCAAATTCAACATTATATGATGTAAAGTTAAGTGTTGCTGAAGATGGCTTGAGATCTCCTGTGACTGTTTGACCAGATTTCAACAGCTCATAGTACACTACACCCTTTTGGTCCCATCAAGTACAGAGTATAGCCTCCTTCCCATGAATATTCCGTTTTGGCGTCGATGTCGATGGTTGGCCTGGATCGCAAATGGTTTTTCGTAATTTGTGATTATCGAAATAGATCCACTTTTCATCGCCAGTCACAATTCGATGCAAAAACCCCTTTCTTTTTTGCCTGGCAAGCAGCATTTCGGAGATAGTTTTTCGCCTTTCGATGTCTCTCTCTTTCAATTCATATGATACCCATCTTTTTACCTTGTATACCTTTCCCATGGCTTTTAAACGCTTGGAAATAGCTGCTTGTGTAACATTCAACGTTTCTGCAAGTTGATTTTGTGTTTAACGTGGATCTTCATCCACCATTGCTTGCAGTTCTGTATCGATGACGTGCTTTATCATTTGTGTCAAAATCACCACGTTTGAATCGTCGAAACCATTCCTTGCAAGTTGTTTCAGATAGAGCAAGTTCCTTATTAAAGCTTCAACAAGCATTCGATGAGATTCAGCAGCAGTTTTCTTCAAATTGAAACAGAAAAGCAAAGCCTCGCGCAAATGATACTTTTTTGGTTGAAATTCAGACATCTTCTTCGCAGTGAACAACTATGTTGTTGTCACAAACACAAACTTTTATATACTGAATATTATTGACAAAAGTCCAAACTATAAATGATACCTTGTTCAGACATTACAGTTGACGATTATCAAAGCTACAGCTATTTATCGCTAGAGGGCGGGTTTCAAACTTATATACCTAATATATGTATAATAATTTCGAAAAGAGTCAAAATATTCTTCCTTTTTTAGTAGTTTCAAAATTTTAAAAGTGGAGCTAATATAGATTAATAAACAGTAAATAATTTAGCAAGATTAAAATTTGCGAATTAAATTTAAAGTTCATGCGTTTAAATCTGATACAATATAAATCACATTTAAACGCGCAAATTTTAGATGATAGGATTCGTAAACTTTGAACGTTTATAATTAAGAAACTATTATAACCTCAACGTTTGGTATTAGGATTTTTTATTTTTGTCTCAAAATAATCTCAGGTATCTACCTTTAAGTGTTGTTACGATTTTTATTGGACATCTTATAAATTTAAGATACTAAAATTATTTATTATTTCATTACCTTTGTCACAATTTTTATATGTCAATTTTATTATTGAAAATATGTTTTTTTTTCAAAAGAAAAACCATTCATTTGTCTTTTTAAATAAAAATTTATAAAATATTAATAAATATTTTTTGATTCTCTATGCTTATATAATTTCTCGATTTTATGTAGTTTACTAAACTGTTTTCTATAAATTATAAATTATATAAATTTTCTAAAAGTATGAAACATAACATTGATAATTTCATCTTACGAATTAGATAAATTATTATTATTCACATGATATTAGCAATTAAACAACCTTAGCAACAATTTCGTCACCGAATAATGTAGCGAGACCATCATGCAACCAATAATTGGACCAAAATGGACCGAGTGTATCTCCAAACCATTGAAGTGCTGTTTTACGTGTTATGCTGCGTGCGATTTCTATTCTGTTCATTATGTGTCCTAACTCCTCATGATAAATAAGTTCTCTTTCCCTAAAAGATTTTTACAATTAAATTATTAATAATTTAAATCTGAAATATATATAATATAATGTAATTTGTTTTACACAAGCTAATTTTTTCTTACATTATGTATGAAGTATTAAATGTTATATTATCACGCATTTACGGCGCGAGACACTAAACCGTATCTTTTGTAATTATATTATACATATTAAATATGTTATATTATCATATATTATTTTGAAATATTACAAATATATATTATAAAATTTCAAAAAATTAGAAATTTTTATTAAAATTAGTTAAAAAAAGCTTTTGTACCTTTTTTTTAAGTTTTACTATAATATAATATATATTAAATACATGTAATGAACTATTCTAAATTTACGAATTAAAAACATCTAATAAATATATCAATGTTATAAATTTGTTATTTAACAGATTATTTTATAAGTAGAAATATGTATTACGAATAAAAGACGAATCCTAATTTCGTTGTGATGTTGTATGAAAAACGTGGAATTACAATATGGTCTATCTTTGGTATCTTGATTCCTCCAAATTCATATTCCAAATGAAATGAGATATTTTTCATAACTTGTTGCGCGTAGAACAGAGAATTTATTTGAGGAAATGACTTTCTGTACCACAAATTAACATTTTTGTTAATGTTTACATGAAGGAAATTACACAAAATGATTGAAACTTGAGAAGTAGAAATTGCAGGAGTGGTATAAAAGTATTCCCACTTGAAATTATGTTCAATATCATCGTTTTTCAGTTTTCGCTTTGGCATGTTGGATAAGGCAATGAAATTTTCAGGATGTTTTACAGAAATAGTAAACGTTGTCTTTAGGTGTCGTTCATCCCAACAGGGAAACAATTGTCTAGTTCCAGTCTCTTGGATGTGTGGAACGATTACCCATCTATAGCAATTTAATAAATTACAATTACTTTTAGATAAAATGGTAAAGTAATAATTGCATAATAATACATTTTTAATTATATGTGATATTAAAAAAAATTGATATAAGATTACATACATATAAATGGAGCATTCGGATAATATATACTAATTGAATATATTAAATTAATGATTTTATATAACATAGCATTAAATATATAAATTTTTACCATAGAAATGGCTTCTGAAGAACAATACGGAACAATTACATTATAGACAATATATATTATACAACTATATGCATTCTCAACGTATTTACTCACACTGTATCTTCATCTTCGTTCATGTAGGAAGTTCTGATTAAACCATTTATGTTTTTATCTGAAATATAATCCATCATTTCTATATTTAAGGTGTAAATTCCGGGAATTACGAGATCGAAAAATTCAATGTCTAAAATGTTCGTTTCAGGAGTATATGAATATTTCATTGGTTTATGAGTTACACCATTTCTTCCTACTAATTTTGTCTTGCGAGTATACATAAATTGTAGCGTATAATTCATTGGTATAGGAATTGTCTTGCTTATTCTTATTCTATCTTTTTCTTCCTTTTTCTTTTGTTCAAGTACAAAATTTTTGAGCCAATTATTTAGAAAATTATTTAATACGTGTAATTGTATCTTATGGATTGAACGTAGGACATGGATCATTATTTTAAATTTTCCGAATTGTCCAAACCTGTCTTCTTCAATTCTTGGTATTATATGCTCATTACTTGTTGCGTTCATGGTTTTATTGCGATCATATTTTTCGATACGTAAAGTTAGTTTTATATCATAGTGCAACGGTTCCACATAATATGCTATAGAAGGTTGAAAATCATTTAGAAGACTCAAATTATTTAGCACGCCTATAGCATTATCATCTTCTGGATTATAGGAATAGGTATCCTGTAGATATTTATACGTAATATCAGTAGTTATGTAAGTGAATAATATAGTGGTATTCAACAGCGTAGGTAGCCAAAAGTTTCTTGGTACGTATGTCGGCCTTTCCATTGTATTACATCAATTCTTGTGCCAAATACTTTCTAAAACGTTTTTATTTTAATAAAAATGGAAATATATAAATTAACAAATATAGAATATTGTTGACGACAGCATGTTGCTATTCTATGGTTAGAAATTATTGGAAAATTTATACACAAAAAATTGTTTTATTGAAAATTCTTAAATTAAAATTTATCGAGGAACATTTAGATATAATCGAACATTTAAATGTAGTACCTATCTAATTACATCAAATATTTAAATAATATATTTTAAACTTTACTAATATTTTTAGCATTTTGATAATTATATTAATTACATTAATTTCAAATTTTAACAAACAGCTTATTCATTTTTTACTATACTTTTTATCTTGAATTTTATATCAGAACATTTTTAGATGACATTATCTGCACAATTTTAATAAATTAAATTCGTATTTTTTATATATTTATATTTTTTAAAAAGTTTATTTTTCGAACGAATACATACACATATAAAATATTATAATAATAAATCAAAATGGATTAATATTGTATGTAAATAACACAACACAATAATTCTAAGCAAAAAAATCTTATTCGATCAAAGCAAATAATAATGACTAATAATAAAACTAAATAAATTCAAATAGTGAAACGGGCAACGAGCCAAATAAAAACAATATGATTAAGTGAAACAAAGACAATATATTAAACGAACAATAAATAAATAAAACAAACTTTTTGACACCGCGATCAGGTCATTATCAATGTAAACAAAATTTAGATTTAAATAACGGATTTATTCTCTACAAAAGATTGTTATACATTACATTATAAATCCGTAGGCTTGAAATGGAAGTCAATCATAATCTTTCGGTAAAATTTTTTGGTTGTCCATTATGTATTTATGTACCGCAGTATAACAATAACAATTAATATTAAACTGGCCGTAGATATGTATATAATATTAAACTCTTTTCAAATAATAAAAATTGTCATCACAAAGAATAATAATTAAAATAAAATAAAATTGCCTTACACATAGAAGAAACACTGTAAGTCTCAGTTGGAGCAAATTGCAAATTGGAAAGTAAGATGTTGATAATATCAAATACTGTAACGTATTGGTGACAAGGAAAAAGAAATCGAAAATGAGGTATAAATGGAAGGGGAATGTAGGACGACTAGGAAGGGGAAAGACACCGTATTATATTGGAATATGACTCTGGAAGAGAATCCGTATCATTTTGTCTATAAGTTGAATTCCGAAATCAATCTTTTATTATAGGGTGGTTCAATATCCAATTTTTAAGTTCTCCCAATCAAAATTTATGGTTCTTTTCAATACCATGAAACTTACTTATGTAAACAATACCAATTCTTATTGGACCGCTAAATTTTAAACCAAATGAGATGAAAACCGCCACAGCATTCTAAGCTGGATCATGGATGCTTCTAAATAGTTGTGCGTGAATTTATATAGTACGAATGCAATTCTTCGATTGCGCGTCGAAATTTTACTTATGTTTACTTACGTAAACTCTGCATGTAACAAATGCTTGAAGCATTTAGGTTAAACCCGGTATATACGCGCGTCAGGAAATACGCCGCAGAAGTCAGAAAAAATAGAAGGAGTGGAGATAATTTTCCGTCAATTACTTTGTTACATGCCTTTATGGTATATTAGTATTATGTTATGATTTCAGTTCTTTACTGTTAATATTAATGAAATTATTGCGAGTTAAATCGATTTTTTACTGTAATAATTAGTAGTGCCATCATAATTAATCTACATAAAATGATTATTATAGAGCGTGTAAAAAATTTAGTGGTTATTTTGCAATACATATGTGTAGAGGAATAGTAAAGCATGTTGTATAGCAAAATACAAGTGCTTTGCTCCTGTATTGTTTGTTTAATTAGTTGTCATATATATCCCATCTATTTGGGATATACGGCATTTTTAGCGAGCGGGATGCTGTGCCGCAGCACAGACGCTCTATTTAAGAAGTTTTTGTTAATTCTAACAATTATATTTTGCATTAATGCAAAAAATGTTGATAAATCTTAAACGTTTAAAGATTATTTTCAAAGATCTGAAAATTTAGCATATTAATAAGAAACAACTTTTTGCTTGTCTTATAGTGTATGCTCATGCGCGTGTGCATACAATGTACCATATTTACAAATGGGTATATTCATTAAGATAACTCAGGTATTTACTCGAGGATTTACATCGCAAAAGTAAGAAAAAAATACATAGATTAGGGATGAAAACCATTACCATTTTAACGAAAAAGTGCTGACAGTCTAAATATTAATAAACTTATGATACGATGTTATATATTTTTTAAATACAATAAACCTATTACTGATACTATTTTCTTAAAAATATTTTCTTCATTTGCGTTATAAAGCTAAATGTTGATAAAAATAGTAAAGCCCAAAACACAATGCGAGGGAATAGCGATAGCGATAAGTTTCAACCTATCAGAAATCGAATACACACCGGAATACACATTTTTGATAGATGAAACTTATCGCTATCGCTATTCCCTCACATTGTGTCGTGGGCTTTAGGATTAGACAAATAAAGATATTTTGAAAAAAACATTTAAACATAATTGTTTAGTGTAGCTGAATATATGGTTTATTATAAATTATAATAAACGAAATTATTCTTATAATTTTTTTTAATTAATAATATTATAAATATAACATACGTAATAATCTAAGACCATTAGTAATATTAATAATGAAGAATTATAAGTTTGTCTAATACAAAAATAATCCCTACACTAATAATATTAATAAAATACAATTAAAAAAAATAATTTTCATAATGTGTGTGTTAGTAATTATTTTTTATTGAATGTAATTAAAAATAAGGTATACGTAGAAGTATTTGAAATTTAGATAGATGACCGTTTTGCATTTGTGTTATTAACAGTTTACTTATTGTATTTTCGTTATCTCCAAATATTTCAAGAGAAATTATTCATTTAATTTTAAAAATAAAAATAACTAGTATTCATTAATTTAGAAACATCCAAGAACGCTGACGATGGATTTCAATTTCGAATAAACGCCTGTCAAACTTATCTAGTATTTGTGATACTAGTAAACGTGTAATTTTCCTTCCTTTCACATTCAATCTTATAAATATATCTATCTGATCTGCAATCTTTAATATAATAAAATATCATACAGTGAATATTTTACTCTTAAATAAAAATTAATAAGAGTAATATTAATGGCTCTTTGCCCTTATTAATTTTTATTTATATTGTTTTATAGGTACAGAGCCTTATTATTATATTAATCTTATTTTAAATATGACCGTGAAATAAAACGACTTTATGAATAAAATAATTATTTTCTATAAAGAGCATGAAAATAGCCTATACTAAGTCTTACATTTAAAAAATTAGAATTAATATTAATGTCTATACATACATATACAGAGTTAATATGTATATGTTTATACATGTTTACACTTTACAGTTATCTTTATTTACAAATATTTATATTGTAACTATGCTTAATAAAATTTTGATAAGTAAATGTAATACCTATATTTAGAACTTACCATATTGTATCTTTCCATAGAATATATATTGTTAATTATAAGAATTAGTAATATAACTCTGTTGATTTTTCTAAAAAATGTAACTTATTTTTATAATTATGTAAATTACCACAATTATACACAAACAAAACAGATTACCAGAAAAATTATTATTACTTTGATTTAAGATCATGCTCCAACAATAAATTCTGAATGATCTTATCATTTTTATCACCCTTTGAAACAATGGCATAAAACGCTTTAATATAAGGTATAATGACTTGTTTTGCTGAATTAAGTTTTTTCATATGAAGATCCCAATCATTAAATAAGAAAAATAAGTATGTCTCATACAAAACAGCAGTATCTTCCATGCATGCTAAATATTCGATATAGTTTTTAGTAGTATTTTTTGGCCATATAAATTCCCTTATATATACAAGTAGCCATGAATAATATGTAGTCGAATTCAAAATCTTAAAAGCATTACAGTACGTCCATTTCCTCCATTCTGGTTCGAGTCTATAGTTTTTAATAAAATAATAAAAATATTATTTATAAAAATGTTTATCACATATAATTAATAAGTCTTCTTATAATATATCCTGCAAAGTGTGTGTGTAAAAGGTAAAATATTATTTATAAAAATGTTATTTATTATTTATAATTTATAAGGCTTCTTATAATCCTGCAAAGTGTAAAAGACTGTAATTGTATAGAAATAATATTTATACAAAAAATTACTTGTGTTGTTTAGGATATTCGATACTTTCTTCTAACTTCATTTTGGCTGCTTCCATACAGGAAGGAACTTCAAAGATACATGCCCATCTTGCGAGTTCACGTCTTAAATTTTTTAAAAAATCATCTTCCGTTGAAATTTCGTTATATCCTATATTCTTCATAGAATCTTCCAATAATTCTTTCATTTTTACCTAAAATCACGTTTGTATTGCCTTATTGCTGCGAGAAGCATATGATGTATATCTTAAAATTATAATAATTCTCTCGATAGATCTTTTATTTAGACTACATTCCAGAACATTCTTTCCGAGAAAAGTTTTACTCTATACCATACAGTAAATGTTACATGTATTATATATTTTAAGTAAAATTTTCTTTAGAGAGTACATTTTGAAATATATTATTAATATATAAATAAAATGAGAAATTTGAATAAAATATTTGTCGTTTACAATGTAGAGTCAAGACAGTGTTTTTGCTCCAAGATATATTATATTTATTTCAAAGTGATATTATACAGAAATGTATTAAAATTTTTTTAGTAATACATTTCAAAATCACAAAAAGACATTTAAAATACATAATGATATATCGAAAACACATAATATATCGAATATTTAAAAATCTTAAAATTTTTATGTAAATCTTTCTTATAGGATTAAAACACTGAATTAAAGTGAAATATACGAAATATTTAACATTTATATAATATAAATCAAAACAGTTTTTTAACTAAAAATATCTAATATTTTCGAACGACATTATAAAAAAGCATATTAAAATTTGTTCGGAACTGAAAAATGTTTACTTTATTTATGAATCCATTACGCATTAACATTTTCTTTGACCGTAAATAGAATTCTTTCCATTATTTAATTTATTTCTGTTAGTCTAATTTTCATTTATAATTGAGAATGTTGTTAGATGTATATTTTTATATTATTTAGCAGTTGTCATTTTTAAGATAATATTTTACTTGCTAACTAATAACTAATAACTCTTCAGTAAAATAATATCTATCAGATATTATTTTAGTCATCACCTTAAATTTCATGAAATTAGTATCGTTCTGAGAATATAATATCATGTCCGATATACGTTCAAGCATTTTGACTATAGGATACCATGCTACAAAATTTGTTTCATGCGATAAGTATCTTGTGAGTTTCGAAAAGATGGATATGTTAAGCTGATGCGTCATTAAAAAATGACACGCGTCATCAATAAGTTTGACACAATTAATGACACTTATGTTTTTATATCCTCCAGATTTTAAGTAATATCCAATTCTGCGCCAGTTTTTTGACTCATAATTGATACGGTAGTATGCTGTTATGTAACAAAAAGGTTTTATTCATGATTATTTTTTCGTAATCAAATAGGGAATAATACGTTTGCATTTTTTCATTTTCTTTCTTTCTATTAGAAAAATATGTTTAAGTTTTTATAAAAGTATGTAAATATATTAAAAATGATCACACTTTAAGTATGGGCATGTCTACAGTTATACATATTCTCACTTACATAAAAAGTAAACACTATGTATAATACGTATATTTTATTTTCTACAAAAACTTTCTGAAAATATAAGAATATTGTGTAATATTTTATAGTTTCGTATAAATTTTAAATTTTCGACATTCAAAATTAGTATTCAAGCTATATATGAAAAATAAGAGATTTGTGCTCTGTTTATTAAAAATATATTAACAAAACAACATAAATTATTTTTTATTAAGCTTTTTCGGATATTATTTATGTTTTTTATACTACCTACATTTATGTGTTTGCGACATTCCCAATAGAACAATTCGTTGGCGAGGCATTGGTTAAACATTGCCACCCATCAAGGATATGTATATCAGACATTAGACCAATATTGTGCCAATAAATTGTGCTACTAGAGATTTTTGATATTTATGTAAATAAAAATATATAAGACTTGCACACACACACACACACACACACACACATACACAATATAAAAATGATTAAACATGTAGCAAAGAGTATATATTAAATTTTGCATAAGAGTAATAAATATAATTTACCAGCATGCTGAATGTCGAACATTACTGCGTCATTATTAGGAATACCTTTGAAATATTTATACTGTACTTGTGGTGTTAACCATACTTTAATGACTTTAGGTAAAGTAGTATTTCTCATTATTCTTATCGGTATCCACCATCCACTATTACTTGAATTGGAATTATATGTCAACACTGACCATAACAAGTTTTTTTGTTTCCAACTTACGACAGGGTATTGATCAAAATTTATCCAAGATATGAAATTACATGAATATTCTTTTGTTAAATCTCGTAATATGGACCAGAATTCAGAGACACTCGTTGAATTAAATGTGCTAAATAAAAAATTCGTTGTTATTGGCACAAAATAAGTGACATTGTCGATCGAATATAATTCTAGAGTTATATATTATACTACACTATGTATATAGGTATACGTATAATGTGCGTCAATAAAATGAAGAATAAAAAATGGAAAGTTGAATATAAAAAAATATACGAAAGTATAATGTAACTGAAGCAGTTAAAAAATTTTTAAGAATCGCTTTGCTTTGTCCGTAATTTATAAAATAAGAAGTGGCAGAAGTGTAATTACTATATTATTTTATCGTATTATATATAATATTTATTACATTAATTATATTTGTATTTAATATATAATATACTAATAATAATTATATTATATTGTTGTATTGCTCACAGTTTGTGTAGATATGTGCGTAAGCCGTTTCGAAACACAACATCGGTAATTAGATCTCGGTACATCCGTAGAAAAATAAGTACTATTTGAGAAAATATATGTAAATTAAATTTTATTAAACATATTTTTTTACACAAACAGAAAGATAGAAACATTTATTTAATTATTCTTCTAAAATGTACCTTTATAACGGGGAAAATTAAAAATTGATTCAATATTTGACACTGTATTAAATAGTGGAAATCTATCGAAATAAGAATCGAAATAAAGACCTTCATTTTGACTCTGAACTACAAACAAATCTATCAGCTGAGAATTATTCAGAATCTAAAAAAAAAACACGAATTTTACACTTATAAATATTAGATAAAAAATTATTTTATTTTTCTGACTGATATATTATTAAATAAGTTAAACTATTTTTTAAAGCGGTTTAAAAATAATAAGTCTATATTAAAACAAGTTGCTATACGTATATCTTGTACATAATAAGAGGTTTGAAGAGCAAACTTTTAAAATGCATTTTGCCCAAAATTTGCAATTTTTAGAAAACAAAAAAGCAGAAACTACACATACAACAAAACCGTGCACTTTACAGAAAATAACAATATGTCACTCAATAGAATGTGACGTGTTAAACAAAATTGCTGTAAACAATTGCTAAAAATACTAAACAAATGTACTTTGCGTTTCTCTAATTAAAAAACATAATGTACACTTCAAAATGTCTATATTTTTTCAGTATATAAATTGACAATAAAAAAATATTTTCTAAACATCTCAGAGTTACTTATAATATAAGATAAGCTACTATTTGTCTTACATCGATAAGACACGGTAATTCTTAACTCTAAAATTAGTTTGCAATTTTAACAACTGTGGAACAATTGTTAATCAGTATTTTTTTTATTATACTTCCTTCGGTATATACAATATGCATGTTGGCGGTCGCATGTTTTTAAGATTGACAATCTACTACCATCAGCCATGTAACTGTTGGATATAACATTTAAAGATTTCATATCTCATAACGTTGCTACCACGAATGCATACTGGACTATGATTTGCGATTCATAATTCAACATTATATGCTGTAAAGTAAAGTATTTCTGAAAATGACTCAAATTTAAGCAGAAACGTACATTCATATATTATTGACTGAATTTATATATTAACTTACTTCGCAATATTTGTTCCAGCGCTAACTTTTAATAGTTTCGTTAAACGTAGTTATTGTGCATAGTCTTATTATAATATGAGTCCTTAAACAATAAACATTACGCCATTTCTAATTAAAAAAATGAAATTTCGGACAAAACGCATTTTGAAAGTCTGCTCCGCATTTATTAAAATTAGTTGAGAGGACTTTTTAATGTTGTATTTATTCCATGTTATTCTATGTATATTAAGAAATTATATGATTATATATATATATTATATATGTATAATAATTTCCAAAAGATTCGAAATTTTTTTTCCATTTTAGTAGTTTTAAATGATAAAAAGTGGAGCTAATATAGATTAATAAATTATAAATAAATACCAAATTTAAAATTTGTGAATCATGTTTAAAGATCATGCTTTTAAGTCTGATACAATATAAAGTACAAATCACATTTGAACGCGCAAATTTTAGGTGATAGGATTCTAATTATAAACTTTAAACGTTTATTATTAGAAATAGAACGAATATGCAGGACTCTTAGTATTAAAAAATTGTCAATGAAATAAAAATGCAATTAAGAGTCAAAATTAGAAGTGTGATCTAATAAACCATTTAATATTATATTATAAATTAAAATAAACTAAATATTCACACTATAAATACGCACGCAATCAAATTAATATATGACAAATTAAGTCATATTTTAATTTGTTTGCGTGCGTATTTATAGCGTGAATTTTTAGTTTATTTTAATTTATAATATAATATTAAATAGTTTATTAGATCACACTTATAATTTTGACTCTTAATTGCCTTGTTATTTCATTGACAAGTTTATTATTAGAAAATTATTATAACCTCAACATTTGGTATTAGGATTTTTGTCTCAAAATAATCTCAGGAATCTACCTTTAAGTATTGTTACGATTTTTATTGGACATCTTATAAAGATACTAAAATTATCATTTATTATTTCATTACTTTTGTCACAATTTTTATATGTCAATTTTATTATTGAAAATATGTTTTTTTTTTCAAAAGTAAAACCATTCATTTGTCTTTTTAAATAAAAATTTATAAAATATTAATAAATATTTTTTGATTCTCTATACTTATATAATTTCTCGATTTTATGTAGTTTACTAAACTGTTTTCTATAAATTATAAATTATATAAATTTTCTAAAAGTATGAAACATAACATTGATAATTTCATCTTACGAATTAGATAAATTATTATTATTCACACATATGATATTAGCAATTAAACAACCTTAGCAACAATTTCGTCACCGAATAATGTAGCGAGACCGTCATGCAACCAATAATTGGACCAAAATGGACCAAGTGTATCTCCAAACCATTGATGTGCTGTTTTACGTGTTATGCTGCGTGCGATTTCTATTCTGTTCATTATGTGTCCTAACTCCTCATGATAAATAAGTTCTCTTTCCCTAAAAGATTTTTACATGTAAAATTTTAATGATTTAAATCTGATATGTATATATATAATATAATGTAATTTGTTTTACACAAGCTAATTTTTTCTTACTTTGTGTACGAAATATTACAATATAAATGTTATATTGTATTATCACGCATATACTTTATTACGGCGCGGCGCGAGACGCTATACAGTATCTCTTGTAATTATACTATATAAATTATATATATATTATAATATATTATTTTGAAATATAACAAAGAATATGTTATACAATTTCAAAAATTTAAATATTTTTATTAAAATAAGTTAGAAAAAAATTGTTTGGATCTTTATTTCATGTTTTACTATAATATAATATATTAAATACATGTAATTGATTATTCTAAATTTATGGATTTAAAACAATATCTAATAAATATATCAATGTTATTATTTTGTTATTTAAGAGATTATTTTATAAGTAGAAATATGTATTACGAATGAAAGACGAATCCTAATTTCGTTGTGATGTTGTACGAAAAATGTGGAATTACAATATGGTCTATCTTTGGAATCTTGATTCCTCCAAATTCATATTCCAAATGAAATGAGATATTTTTCATAACTTGTTGCGCGTAGAACAGAGATTTTGTTTGAGAAAACGACTTCCTGTACCACAAAATAATATAGTTGTTAATGTTTACATGAAAAAAATTACACAAAATGATCGAAACTTGAGAAGTAGAGATTGCAGGAGTGGTATAAAAGTGTGCCCACTTGAAATTATGTTCAATATCATCGCTATCTAGCATTCGCAATGGCATGTTGGTTAAGGCAAAGAAATTTGCAGGATGTTTTACAGAAATAGTAAACGTTGTCTTTAGGTGTCGCTCATCCCAACAGGGAAACAATTGTCTAGTTCCAGTCTCTTGGATGTGTGGAAGGATTACCCATCTATAGTATAATTTAATAAATTATAATTACTTTTAGATAAAATGGTATAATAATAATTGCATAATAATAAATTTTTAATTATATACTATGATTTAAATATATGTGATATTAAAAAAAATTGATATAAGGTTACATACATATAAATGGAGCATTCGGATAATATATATACTAATTGTACATATTTAATTAATGATTTTATATAACGTAGCATTGAATATATAAATTTTTACCATAGAAATGGCTTCTGATGAACAATACGGAACAATTACATTATAGACAATATATATTATACAACTATATGCATTCTCAACGTGTTTACTCACACTGTATCTTCATCTTCGTTCATGTAGGAAGTTCTGATTAAACTATTTTTGTTTTTATCTGAAATATAATCTACTATTTCTATATTTAAGGTATAAATTCCGGGAGTTACGAGTTCGAAGAATTCAATGTCTAAAATGTTCGTTTCAGGAGTATAGAAATATTTCATTGGTCTATGAGTTACACCATTTCTTCCTACTAATTTTGTCCTGCGAGTATACATAAATTGTAGCATATCATTCATTGATATACGAATTGTCTTGCCTATTTTTATTCTATCTTTTTCTTCCTTTTCCTCTTGTTCAAGTACAAAATTTTTGAGCCAATCATTTAGAAAATTATTTAATACGTGTAATTGTATCTTATGGATTGAACGTAGGACATGGATCATTGTTTTAAATTTTCCGAATTGTCCAAACCTGCCTTCTTCAATTCTTGGTATTATATGCTCATTACTTGTTGCCTTCATGGTTTTATTGCTATCATATTTTTCGATACGTAAAGTTAGTTTTATATCATAGTGCAACGGTTCCACATAATATGCTATAGAAGGTTGAAAATCATTTAGAAGACTCAAATTATTTAGCACGCCTATAGCATTATCATCTTCTGGATTATAGGAATAGGTATCCTGTAGATATTTATACGTAATATCAGTAGTTATGTAAGTGAATAATATAGTGGTATTCAACAGCGTAGGTAGCCAAAAGTTTCTTGGTACGTATGTCGGCCTTTCCATTATATTGCATCAATTTTTGTACCAAATACCTACTAAAACGTTTTTATTTTAATAAAAATAGAAATATATAAATTAACAAATATAGAATATTGTTGACGACAGCATGTTGCTATTCTATGGTTAGAAATTATTGGAAAATTTATACACAAAGACTGTTACATTGAAAATTCGTAAATTTAAATTTATCGAGTAACATTAGTTATAATCGAATAACATTTAGATGTAGTACCTACTAACTACATCAAATATTTATATAATATATTTTAAACTTTACTAATATTTTTAGCATTGTGATAATTATATTAATTACATTAATTTCAAGTTATAACAAAAAGCTTATTCTTTTTATCTTGAATTTTATACAATATCAGAATAAACATTTTTAGATGACATTATCTGCACAATTTTAATAAATTAAATTCGTATTTATATATTTATATTTTTTAAAAAGTTTATTTTTCGAACGAATACATACACATATATAAAATATTATAATAATAAATCAAAATGGATTAATATTGTATGTAAATAACACAACACAATAAATGTAAGCAAAAAAATCTTATTCGGTCAAAGCAAATTACATAATGACTAATAATAAAACTAAATAAATTAAAATAGTGTAACGGGCAACGAGCCAAATAGAAACAATATCATTAAATGAAACAAAGACAATATATTAAACGAACAACAAACAAATAAAGCAAACGTTTCGACACCGCGCGCGATCGGGTCATTATCAATGTTAACAAAATTTAGATTTAAATAACGGAATTATTCTGCAAAAGATTTTTATATATTATATTATAAATCCGGATGCTTGAAATAGAAGTCAATCATAATCGTTCGGTAAAATTTTTTTGGTTCTTCATTATGTAAAATGCATTTGTCAGTCAAGAGTAGCAATCAATATTATTTAAAATGTACCGCAGTGTAACGATAAAAATTAATATTAAACTGGCCGTAGATATGTATATAATTTTGTATATATATTTTAAACTCTCTTCAAATAATATAAATTATCATCACAAGGAATAATAATTAAAATAAAAATAAATTACCTAGTACATAAAAGGAACACTGTAAGTCTCAGTTGGAGCAAATTGCAAATTGAAAAATAAAATGTTGATAATATCAAGTACCGTAACGCAATGTTGACAAGGAAAAAGGAAACCGAAAATGAGGTATAAATGGAAGGGGAATGTAGGACGCCTAGAAAGGGGAAAGAGACCGTATTATATTGGAATATGACTCTGGAAGAGAATCCGTATCATTTATTTGTCTATTAATTGAATGCTTTTGATTAATTGAATCTCTTAATATGTACCATTTCCGAAATCGGTCTTTTATTACAGAATTGTTCAATATCCAAAATTTTTACGTTCTCTCTATCAAAATTATGGTTCTTTTCAATATGGTGGTTTGAGATGGCAGAAGGAGAATTTACTTTTTTATTGATGTCGGAAACGTGATCATGTACTCGTGTTTTTAATTGCCTTTTGGTTTTGCCAACATATCTGACATCACAATCCTCACATGAAAACTAATAGACCACGTTTTGATTATTTGATGGTTTTAGTTGGTCCTTTCCTTGTTTTATTAATTTATTTAAAATATTAGGGATTGTGTAGGCCATTTTACAATTAAAAATATTTACTAACGGTGCAAATTTTTCTGAAATAGAATTATTAGGAGTATAAATAAGTTTCCGCCGTTTGACAAAAGATGGCGCCACCAGTATGTTATGGTTAAAATTGTCTGCTGTAAAACGTCATATCGTAAGGTTGGATATCTGGCAACAACATAATATGAAATATTAGCGATTTTGCATCAGCGTCATATATATCTTTTTTCGTGTGAAAATGTCGACTTTTGAACCGAATAAGCGTCATTTCCGGGAGCTTTTGATTTACTTCTTTAATTTGAAGAAATCTGCAGTTGAGGCGCATCGATTTGCTTGTAGAAGCCATATATGGTGAGGCTGTCTTAAGTGAGAGAAGTTGCCGTGAGTGGTTTCAAAAGTTTAAGAACGGTGAATTTGACGTCGAAGACAGAAAACGTAGTTTCGACGAAAATATTGGCTTCGAATAATTTAATAAACACTTCTGAGATTTCCGTTGTAGAACATGATAAAACCGATTCCATTCTATCTTCCATATTCAGATTTTTTATTTTTTCTCAAATTTCCTCACCCTCCAATGTATAATCCAAAACCATTTATCCCCACCCTCCTACGATTGTTCGATTACCTCTCTTTGTCATATTTATTGAAAAAAAAAATGTATCCTTTCACTATTTCCGATCTATTTAAAATATCTGCTCCAACCACTCAATTTCACTCTGTATATTAAAATCTCCGTATCATTAATCAAAAATCTTAATAAAAAAAGTGTATACATTTCTTAATTGATATTTCAACATAAAAAATTTTTTAATAGGAATCATAGACATAGTATCTCTAGACCGAGCATTGTTAGAAATTTGAGAGAGAAAGAGAGAGAGAGAGAGAGAGAGAGAGAGAGAGAGAGAGAGAGAGAGAGAAAGAGAGAGTGCATGCGTGCGTGCGTGCGTATGTTTGAGACGATAATTCACATATAGAAAAAGACGCACTCATTTGGCCCATAACGTTCTCTCTCACTTTGCGCGTCTATTCTGAGAGAATGACTCGAAAGAGGAAATGAAGAATTTTAATTTAGGTTTTGAGGTTTCGGCAGTTGATGTTTGTCGGCTTATATGATTAAAATTGAATTTAGTAAAAACTAATAAGATAGAGAAAAACAGAAATATATTTTTACACATATAATAATATTATATGTTTATCTAAAAATATATTTCTAGCAGTCTAAAGATACTATGATTTATGTCTATATGGTAGGAATGTTTCCATGATAAACAGCAACACTTTTTTGTTATACTTGCTTAAAAAAATGAATAATTATATCCTTCCTTGATAGTAATGTAATATAAATTTTTCTAATAAAATAGGTGTTTTTTATATAACAAATAATAAATAAATTTTTAACGAATTATTAGGCATAGATTAATTTATTATCGATTTTCTATGTCTTATTATCAAATTCCTGAAATAGTTTTATTACACGACTGTATACTAAAGTATTAACATCTATGGCTATTATAAAATCCAAATGAGTAAATGATTTTTGTTCCTCCAGTAGGACAACATTTGGCAGACGCTTATATAACTCGAAGATAGTCTAGGAACAAAAATATGAAAGATGATACAATTAATAATAGTAATTTAAGGAAATAAGCAATTATTTCTTAATAATTATTTTCATATATGTAAATACAACGAGCTGAAGAAACAAAGTTTTTTCAAAAACTCAATATGTATGTATAATTTGCATATTTTATAAAATTTTGTTTCTTTTTTCTCTTTTTACATCTTAATCAAAAGATATTTTTATAAAAAAATTAAAATGATCTTACCGATTTTAAAACAAGCAAATCATTACCGCCGTAAAATATAGCCACGGGCGCAGTAATTTTGTCAAGGTCGTACGTTATGGGTGTGGCCTGTTTATATTGCTTATAATTGCCAATATATCCATAGTCGTAGGATTGAAACTTCTCTGTAGAAATGAGTATTAATTATTTATATATAAACTTGAATTAAAATAAAAAATATTGACAAATCTCTTGAGTTGGTATTTTATGTTTATCTAAGTTTTACTAATTGTAAGATAAATATAAAATGAAATATCACACACGCACGCACACTCGTGTGCTTACTACATTAGAACCAATATACAGGATAAAGCATTTAAAACAGGTCACCTGATTCGCAAAACATTCACTTCGATATGTGCGATTCAATGTATTTACATACCGTGATACACTTGAACGATTAGCGGTATATCAACAAGAGAAGACACAAAATTATTCGAAGTATGCCTTAAAATAATTTATTTTTCAATTATTCAATTATTTTCCATTGACCTTGCGTAACTTTGAATGACCTTCAATTATAGGTCACTGTATTCGTCTTAAAATGCTCTATCAGAATGTAAAAACGTATTCCATTAAAAAAAAACAGATTTAAAACCTTTGCCTATCCTTTACGCCTCCATCTACAAAACAATTATTGACATCACATTATGTGTGTCCCTCGAAACCAAGCAACTTTTGTTTAATACTTTTCCTTCTATTGTAAAAAAACAAGCGAGTTATTCAAGTGACCTGTTTTAAATGCTTCACCCTGTATATATTTAATAAAGATAATATAAAAAACAATAATATAAAAATATAATTAATACTATTAAAAAACATTTTAGATACGCATAACGCACATTTCTCTTTTTTTTATTGTGTAATTAATATAATAGTTTATAATTTATATTATGATATGTTTACATTTGAAAGAAAAACTAATATACTCACTTGTAATAATATTTTGCTTATAATGAAGTATTGTTTGCACCGAAGAGCCAGCTGGATAATATGATAATATTTCCGGCATTGCCGTCTGCAATGAATGACTTTATTAGAAACGATTTTCATTGTTGTATATTAAAATATATGCTGTATTTAAAACTTAGAAACTTTATTTTTTTTATTCTTAATAATTTTGTAATTTTTGTAATTTTAGTCTTTAATAAATATAAAAGCAGTTTTACAATTAGTAAAATTGTGCTAAATTAAACATGTGTAATGTACCGTATTTAATTGCGCTGGATTAGCTCCAGACATCAGAAACATTAATGCAACGCAGATAGCCTGAGTAATTGTGTTATCTGCACACAGTGTTCTTCCTATCATAATGCTTGTTGATGTTAAAGCGAATACTTCATATATTTCATTGGAATTTAAGATTTCCTAATAAACAATATAAACATAAATATATAAAATGTAAACGCAACAGAATTGCAATAAAGACAATACAAGGTATGATACGTAGAATGTAATATACAGAGAATAACAGAGGGAGAACTATCTGAAACTATTGTCCACAGATTACATAATTTCATTTGATTTTATATAATTTTGTTTGATGAAAAATAATTTTCCTCACTATGTATGCAGTCATCATTTGGTAAAATAAACTATTTTATCTAATATTACACAATTATTTCTTGTAGTTGCATATATAATTATCGGATCATATATCGGAATTTCATATAAATTTTATAATGATTACATTAAGTGATTACTCCCTCGAAGAATAAAATCTTAAAATAATTATATATCAAAAAGAAACCGTATTAGACCTATAAAAATTTTTTGTACATTTTAATAATTGTGACTCTCTATATCATCATTTTATCATTATAATCATACACATTATAGGAGAATATATCAATAAAAAAAACCGGATTAAATCTTGACCGGATAAAAATTTGAATGTTTATCTAATTTTATTTCTAATATTGCGCAGTATTTAATAAGCTGATATCACGTTTTTAAATATTAATTTATTGTTAATTGATTAATTTAATTTGTTATTATTAATTTATTAATTTAATGCTTATTTTTTAAAAATAACATTTTACTCTCAATGAATTTACTTATTATTTATTACAGTTTGTATAAAATTTTATTAGTTATAAATATTAGTAATAAATATAATAATTAAACGATGTTGCTAATAAAAATTTTCTTATTAAACATAATAATGCATGGTTAATGCAGTATTTATATACATATACACTATAAAATAAATCTTTATTTCTGTTAAAATATTTTGGTATATTATCTTACCTCAAAGTTTTTAATATTGTGTAACATATTAGTAACATACTGTACAGTAGGAGATGCTTCATTCCAAAAGGCGACTGGTGCAAGACAGACTGCCAATTTTATTTTTGCATTGTATTCGGGTTTTATAGATAAAAAAGTAAATAATACAGTATTTCCCATAGAAATACCGACGTAATACAAATTTTTTTGTTTTGTATAACCAAGTACGTAATCAATCATAGCCGGTAGATCTATCATTCCTATCTCGTGAAAACTAGACAATAAAAATAAATTCTATTTTCTCTTTTACTATTTGTGTTATGCTGAAATACTATTAGGTACTTGCTATAAGTTTTTTAACTCAATTGCAATTTGAATAAATACACAGTATTTCGAGTTTTTATATCTTTTTACTAAGGAAAAATCGATTTTAACTAGAAATCGATAGCAGAAACCTAGCGCATAAATAAAATAAAATTAAAAATATAAAAAGAAAAACATATATATGTAACTAAAAATAATGAAAATAACGAAAAGAAGTTGAAATTAACAAAAATATTTCTTTAAAATGTAATAGTATAGTATTTATAAAATAAATTTTTACCTAAATTGCCAAAACTTTTTATTTCGTGGAGATAATTTTACATGTGATCTACAATAAGAACTTCCTCTGACATTTCCAAGCCATACATCATATCCTTTATCAGCTAATAAAAATGCTATAACATAAGATAATTAATGATGTATAATTAATTCCTTTATTATATTACCAAATTAATTATTAGTAGTAATAAATTATGATAAAGGTATAGTTATTTTCATCTTTATTAATATATTTATATTTTGAAAACGTCTTATTAAATTTTTTTTATTTATTATAATGAATTTATTATTTGTGACTTTGCCCTGATCTTGACAACGCCACTCAAAGTCCAACTAATGGTACTATGTTTCCTTTGAAGTTATAAAACTTTTATTTTTTCCGTACTTTTTATATGTATATACTTTTCGAGACATTTATATGTAAAAGTTCAAGTAATGAACCTATATATGTACAAGGTATAATTTTCACTTTTTTTCCTACACTTAAAAATATTTTGATAGTAAAAGTTTTAACAGCAACAATGAAGTTAGAGTTGAAGTGAAATCGTAGTTTCAATCCAAAAGAATATTTTTTTACACCACTGTACGGTATCAAAAAACTGATGTCACTTTATGGTAAGTGATTAAATATCAATGGTAACTACGTTGAAAAGTACGAAAGTCGTTTGAATTAAGCCTAACATAGAAAGTAGAAACAAGTATTTTTTCGATCAAATTCAATTTTATTTTTCAACATATGCTCCTATCTCTTTAACTCATTCAAATAATAGTTGGCGTCTTGCTCTGCAAAATAGGCTTTTATATATACGGATGCGATAACCTGCTCATTCGATGTGAAAATCTCTGTTCTCCGAACCGCAAACTTTAAATCTAGAAAACAAAAAAAAAAGCTGCCCAAATCTGGTGAATACGGTGTATGATTAATCAATTCGAACTACAATTCGTGAATTTTTGCTATGGCGACTGTCGATGTGTGACAGTGCGTTATTTTGATGGAATAGAACTTTTTTCGTCTTCAAATATGACCGTTTTTTCGCAATTTCTGCTTTCAGCTTGTCAATTAATGGTGCGTAATACACCCCGTTATTATTTCAAGAGACACGGTAGTGTCTCGCGCCAAGTGAACGCGAAGCGAGACCAACCGTATATTTATGTGAGTCGGTAAGTTCCGAGCAACTGAGATCATCAAATCTCACAATAAACGACTGAATTAATCGATTTCTCAATATTCTATATAAGAAAATATATTCCTTTCATAAATGGCGCAATTTAAAGATTTTATTTCATTTTTTTGTATACTGTAATAATGTATAGTATGTAACGGTTTTTTGTGAGGCGAACACACTTGGCTCCTTTTTTCCTTTTCTTAAAAAAGGTAATTTTGTTGATCACCTTTTTCAAGAAAACCGATGAACAAAATTCCATAAATACCCCAAAAAACAGTCGTCATCGCCTTCCTGGCCAATAAAACCATTTTCGCTTTCTTCGGAACAGGTTCACCTTTTGCAATTGGTTCCTGTTTTGACTATTTTTTCATCTCAGAAGTAGTGGGTTCAAGTTTCGTCAACAGTTATTAATCGACGCAAAAAATCCGACTCGTTTCGTTTAAACTGCTCCAATAAAGTCTTGGAAATATTCATTCGAATGCGTTTTTGGTCCACAGTGCAGCACTCAATGCACAGTTAGTTTACGCATGCTTAATTTTTCACTTAATATATGACAATGATAAATGTCTACAATTTTCACAAGTATCTTTCAAAGCACGTACGATTGTAGTACCAAAATGATTTTTACGAGTGATGCCATTTTAATGTTGAGGCTTAAAGTTTTTCAAACCCTCGTAACTTAAGGTTCAATAGAATAAAAAAATTTTATGATTGTCTTATCTTTTATTTCATTATTCTATGATAGGAAAATTTATTTTTGGATGTTCCTCGTAATAACTAATACATCATGTATAAATGTATTGACAATCACTCACCAAGATCTTTACCAGCACCTATCAACACCCAACAATCCGATGTACCAAAGAGACCAGTTTGAAGAAATACAACTTTTCCTGTCCGTTGACCTTTAAAAAAAGGACTTCCTGATATTCTATGTATTATCAAATTATAACCATCTTTCGTTGTAACGTAATGTTCCTCGGCGGAGTAACCATATTTCTCTACCAAACCAAACTGTATAAACATATAGAATGTTAAAAAAGGGGATACAAAATTTTTCAATAATCTGATTCAATAATATTTTACACGTAACATTTTTTTACGTAAATTAACAAAAAGACGTTTTTTTATGCAAAAAAGGCGACATTTTAAAATTGTATGCAATTAATTTGCATTTCCAAAACAAAAGTTATTTCAATCTGTTATAAAATTAATTTCTTAACTAATTAATTTTTTATCGACATTAGTTGAACTTTTTAATTTAGTTTTGTGAGTATTATCAATCTTATAATAATTTCAAAATCTTTTTTGAAGCATTTCTGTAATACAGAATTGAGGCATTTCTTATTTCATAGATAATAATATTGTTTTAATCAATATATCTTTGTTTGAACAAAGCACATCGATAACTGAATTGTTACTAGTTATATAATCATCAATATATACCAAAATATTAAAAAAAAATAAGGTTTTGTTTTTTTTTTGCATAAATAATTATCTTTCTAATTACGCTATTATTTTCCCAAGTATATTTTTAACAGAACGAAATATTAAAAACAAACTCGCACTTACAAAATCCAGTGTAGTTACATTATTCATTGTTGTTTTGATATCTTCTGGTTTCCTTACTCTCACTATATGGGGATCCTTAGGAAACATGAAGTTAAATAGTACTTTCTGTATGGATATCGACTGTCCATGGACATTTAGTTTTGATTCCAGCAGCACTACAGTAAGCATAAATACGAAGGAAGCAAATTTCATGTTCATTGTCATTATTACTCTCGACATCCGTGATTGTAAACTACGACTTGTAAGTATTGACAATATTATTTAATATAAGTTTTGGTATCTGTCTTCGTCTTCAAGAAACCTATAAATGCCATTGGTATTAGCTCTTATCTTTTTTTTCGATGTTTTTTAAAATGTAAATATTAAAGAAATTTATTAAACTTTAAATTGTTTTAATTTTTTACATCACAAGAACTTGATACAATAATTAAATAATAAATTTATTAAAATTTGTAAGGTCCATAAAGTTTGTGTAAAAAGTTCTAAAATTTTGTATGTGTGTTATTTATTTAACTGAATAAAGTTTACTTTGTAAAAAGTAAAGTGAAACTTTAATCGATTATTATTAAATTAAATTAATAAAATCATTTAAAAAAAAGACATATTTTACTTATCGATTATTGACTAAAGTCAATCTACTCGATTAGTCAAAGTCAAATTAATTTTTAGAATTAATAATTTCTCAAAATTAATTCTCTTTAAATAATTTTTAATTCTCTTTGTACAAATTATTTTATGACTTTTTAATTCTTATAAGTATTCCAAATAGTTTATTTTTATATCAATCCTACAAATTTTATTTTTATATATCTACATATACATATATGTACATATATCCTGAAACGCAGTTTCACAACGATAATTGGATATTACGTTACGCATACAAAATCTCAAGACCATATTCAATTTCACAATATTTCACTGACATATTCAACCAATGTTTAAACAATCAACTTTCATTGAAGAAGACCGCCCAAACTTCTAATAATCATCACCAAATAGTCATCAGTTATACATCAAATAAATTTCGTCCATTTAATTAGTATTTCCACGTTCATTGTTGCTCCTGACAAATAATTTATTTATTCAGCAATATCCGATCTTTTGTATTTGTTAGTATATATATTTAACACTTTGCACTTCGCGCATATATATATATATATATATATACACAGTTACACCATCTGACTGTAACAAACTGTGACTACGAACTGATCGGCACATTTTTTAAAGACGGCTTGAGACATGGCTAATGTATGGTATGTACATACGTACATACATACACATTACATACATACATACATACATACATACATACATAACTATACGCACAAATATTGGTCGCTAAATATTGATCTACATTCATGTAGATTGCATGTCATATGCAATGTGTGTATGTAATATTTGCTAATATTGGCGTATATTGGCCATGAATTCAAGCCACTTTTACTGTAAAGACACGTTGTGTTTAATTACTATTTACGTTGTGCTCTTTGATAATGTATGTGGAATTGTTTTTACGATGCCAAGTACAATTTTGTTATATTTTTATCTATAACAATTGCATGCAATAACAGGTGTGCTACATATACGTCGATAAGACTAATACTTTTCTTTTATGGAACGAATCTTCGTGCCGTCGATAAATTGCTAAGTATTAATCCTTTGTTGTTTAATATATAAAAATGCAAACTACATTAGAAATAACAATTATATAGTTTTATATAATGAAATTTTAGCTTCAGCAAATCTACTCATCGATTAAAGTCGCTTTATATCTTGTATATAGTTAATAAAATGTTTTATTTAATAGTTAACAAACAAAAAATAAAAGAGCAAATTTTAAAAATGAATAGCAGATATTAACTTTGAATCAAATTCGCCCGTTTATTTTGAAATATATTATAGACATAATATTTAATTAAAACTTTTAAAGAGTGACTTTTAACTGTTTTAGAGTTAAAATTTTTTATACATATACTATATATACCATAATTATACATTAAAATATATATAAATATATAAAATTAAATTTTCTTATGCATGTTGCTTTATAATTTTTAATATTAATTAATATAATTTTTTTAAACTAAAAAAATTGTAGCCGCACACCGGCGCAACATTCTTTCATTTATTTAAACACAAAAATAAATAAATTTATTTATCTTACAAAATAACTTTTAGAATTGTTCAAGTCAAATATGAAGATAAGGAAAAATACAGGCTAATAAGAATACAGCGTGGTTAATATTATGCAAATAATATTCTACAAACTTTTAATGTTTTAATATAAAAAGAAGGTAATGACATTACCCATTTCGACTTTCTGTGGAATCATCATGGATTATATTGCTATTCTAAAATATTCCTGCTTAGTCCTGCAAGGATATATCTATATATCACTCGCAAAAATTGCCTAATCTGAAGTGACATTTATCTAATAGACAAATATACTAAATAATTTATGATATTATTTGACTCGGTTTGGAGTCAACGTATTATCTATCGTAACACATTTAATATATAAGATACGTTTCTTATAAATTAAAATTTGTGGACTTATATTTAATTACTGAAATTAATATGTATACCAAACTTCCATTACATGCACACTTTTCGGTCTCTTAGGAAAGTTGTTTCTAAGTTGTTTATAGATCTCTTAGGAAAGTTGTTTCTAATTCGGATTCGACAACATGTGAATGACTTATCCTTATTAGATTGAGAAGAAATATGTTAAAAATAGTATATCGTCGCCGAAAATAATTACAAAAAGAGTAAAAACGTTCAATTATCTTATATATAGAAACGTCATTATCTTCTTATATTAAGAGAATAAAAATTTTTATACTATTATTTGTATAGGGTAAACCCGGTATATACGCCGCGTCAGCAAATACGCCGCAGAAATCAGAAAAAATAGAAGGAGTGGGATATACTATTATTTAACCGCGCTGTTCTCTCATTAACCCCATGTTTTTTTATCAGTCTTAACTGTGATAGTTCATACTATATGTACAATTTAGATTTAAATATAAATCATATTTTGTTATAATAAGAAAAATATACAATAAATATTAATTATAATAAATAATGCTATACTTATAAAATTTTATCATCTGCAAAATTCTTGATGTATGTTTAAAATATTTTTATACACTGTCGCTAATGTTAACAGTACAAAAAGAAATTTTCACCATCTCGCATTTACAGAAATTATTTGAAATATAACCAGAAATCAATGTGTGTGTATGTGTAATATAAATTCTTAATAGTTGAATTAAAAATTTTTTTATATAATACTTCAAATTTTATGTGTGTTGCTTTCTATAACTTCATATACTTCAAAAGATAACAAATATTGTATACATATCTCACGTTCTTCTTTAAAAATAGATAAATTTTCCGTATTACTACACTGTGTTATTCTTATTTTTTGACGATTATGCACGTTTATCTGAGAATAATCTTATAAATTTGTGTCCAGTGTCCTCTCTTTTCGGCTATATTTCACGTTGATAGAATTTATACGTGATTAAAATTCTCTATTTCTTCTTATTATACAAAATTCATTTAGATAAACTGATTTTGAAAAAATACCAGATTTCAATGGATTTAATGCTTTAACACAATATATTTAAATTATGATACGTTACGTAATTAGAATTAGCAATCTCTTGCTTGCTCATCTCGCTGTCTACTAAATAAATACATAGTTCAGAACACTTATAGATGTATCGACCCCACTTGTATTGTTTATCCCCATCGTATTATCCTCATTTTATTAGCAATTACGTGCGTCTATCTCTGAGCATAATTTTATAAATTTTCTTGTACGTCGTACAATGAGTCAGGATTGGCAAGTAACGCGTGAGATTATTATTGTTACAATTATTCTTTATCAACAACGACTATAACTAACGAAGTTACTTTTTTTCATTTGTAACAATAATGGTAACGCAGTTACTTTTTGGATAATGACGAATATAATCGTTACTTTTATCATTACTTTTTGTACACGTACAATACATGTGCATGCATAAGTGAGTTTCGAAAGAAGAAAGTGTTATGTTTGACTAACTATAGTCATAACCATTATAAGCTTTCTACAATAAGTTATTACTTAAGTTTTAAGTCTTAAGTCGTAAGAAATTGACCAATCACAGTTATAAGAAGAAGAATCGATTATGATTGGTTACTTTCTTGCGGCTCAAGGCTTAAGCTTAAGTAATGGTTTATTGGTCTCGCACGGAATGCCAGAGATCCGGATTCGACTCTTGACCGAGATAATATTTTTCTCAATATATTATAAATTATTTATAGATTTTCAATATGTCATTTATAGATTTTAATAATAGATTTTAATTATATAGATTTTAATATGTCATTAAACATTATTAAAATCTAAGATGCTATAAGTATTAAAATTGTTAGATTATTAGTCAATTTAATTTGTGATAGTATTGTGATTGTTTATTAGAATTTGCGTTATTATAGTCTAAAAATCATTTCGGAGCGCATTTAAGAATCTACATACGTAGTATATAAATTCACACGAAAATGGTTTATATAATATATAATATATTAGAAGCATCCAAGATTCAGCTTGACTGTTACAGCATGTTCTCATCGATATTTGATTTTAAACTCTCACTATCCAATAAAATTTGATATTGTTAATGGTTTATTATAGAAAGCCCATTATATATTCCGTGTTAAATTGGTCAATTAGTGACCAAGACAAATGGATGCCATTCTAAAAAAAATTATAACGACTCATCATAAATGTCAACAGTCACAATTTCTTTGAAATAGAATCTCATTCTAAAAAATGAAAATTTAAGTTAGTTTTAAAAACGAATAGCTTAATTTTCAATTTTTAAGAATTAGATTTCATTCTTTAGAGTTATAATACTTTGAAGTTTTAGAGAGTACTTTTTGACAATAATGACAATAAATTAGTTTTATAAAGTAACTTTTCAAACCTTATTTAAAAAAAAAACATTTTTTTAATCAAATAGTAAACGTTGATTCTAAATGATATATTTGATAATATTTTGAAGTTAATTAAACTTCTCTCTGAATACGTGAGATCCTAGTTCGATCCCCAGCCAAATAGTCTTTGCAATAAGATTATTTACAGTACAGATTTTAAGTTGCTTAAAGATCATTATAAAAAAGCCTATTAGAACATTATTACTACTCTATTTCTGTTAGAATTTTAAGACCGAAAATAAATTCGGCGCGCAGTTTAAAGAATTAGATTTGTGGTATATAATGTATATATAAATTTACACGGAATTGTTTCTGCACTGAAGATTCAAACTTGATCGCTTAGCCTTTATTTCTTATTTGTTATTTATTGTGTATTCACCCAATAAAATGATATGATAATGATTTTAATAGTATTAATTAATCTTATTTTATAATTGATTATATAAGTTTTTATATGCATATAAAAATTACTTACAATTAAAGTTTTTTATCTTATCATATAAATATAATTTTATATTACTAGTTTATATATATAATATTATTAAAGTTATTTGTGTATCATATTCATGTAGATATTTTATAAAGTTTAATTATATGTATATTTAATTATGTAACATTTATGTTTAAACAATAATTTTCAATATGAGTCAGACTTGGCTGTAATGAAAATTTATTATAAATAATAACACATACTTTCTAAATATGTACATTATCAATAATAGGTTTAAATTAAAATCTTTGAATTTTTTTAAATGAATGTTTCTTTGAGTAAGAAAAAAGGTATCATTTAAACATCTCTTATCATAAAATGAAAAAAGCATACCTTTTTAATACCATCAATTTGCTATTGTAGGTCATAATTTAAACAATGGCCTAGTTTACATCCAACGACATTTACCCTGATCTTTACCCCATCTAAGAGAGATCTCAAACAAAGCGTTTACCCCATATAGACCTATAATATTTTTGGGCCTAATGTAGATCGCATTTAGTCTCACGTGAGTGCCATCTATTGAACAAAATAAAGGTGTTTTTAGTCTACTTTACGCCTTTAAGCCGTCTGCCTGCGTTTACATGCGTTAAAGCTAATTAGGCCTAAGAGAGGTCAGGGATCTTGAAAAAGATCCCTAATCTAAAGGCCTCCCTACACGGTCTGTAAAACTGTGTCAGTATTACTAATCAGTATTACTGACAGTATGCATTAGTTTTTACAATCTTATACGATCAGGTATTATTAATAATATTTCACTTCAGTTCGACGTGATTTGATGTATATTATTATTTATGACGACATGGATCTTAAAGAAAAAGCATGTATTTAAATCCAAATCATTGTCAGTATTCTACGTCAATCCATTAATATTAACCACACACAATCAATAATATTGTCAATATTCGTTGATACTGACAGTATTACTGACCGTGTAGAGAGGCCTTAAAGGTCATTGTCACCAAGCTTCAATTAACTTAATCGACCTAGTAACTTTGCAGATTTCCAACTGAAGCTGATGTCTGTAGGATGTAAACTAGGCTAATACATGTCCAAATTAAAAATGTAACATTATTACTAAATACATATCCCAACGGAAATTAAGTTGCTATTTCCAGATTAATATACTCGTATTGCGATATGCAAAAGTCTACATTAAAAAGAATAAAAATAGTAATTTGTCATTGTGATGAGTTAATACGGCACTACCCAGCAAACTGCGTTGTAATCTAAAATCTATTTTCTTTTTTCCTTTTCCTTTATCCTAACAACTAATCAATATTTTAATTAGGTATTCAATATGAGGTTTGCACTTGTCATTCAATGATACAATCTTATAATCGTTTCCTATAGTCTATTAGGTCAATGCATAAATTTGATACGATCAAGTTTGCTTAATTGCCATTAACCTTGAGAATTATGAACATGTTACTTTTTTTGTAGTATGTAACTTATTCAATATCTGCTCATCATAGACAATATACGTAGTATAGATAAAAAATTCCTGCACTGAATCTTTTTCTACTAACGTAACAACACTGTAAGTTTCTACAGTGGAATAATGTGTAATAAAAAGTTGAATAAACACGTTTAGTAAAATTTTAATTACTTACATTTATGAATGTTTTGTGTCAATAAATATGAAAATAGTTTTTTATGTTGTCTGAATGGAGCGTGATGTTTTAACGATACTAATCAAATTTTTTGTAAATTAAGAAGAATGGGCTAAAAATTTATTTTTGAATTGCCAGAAACTCTTCTCTGGCATCTGATTATATATTTCTGTCCAATTCTTCCCAAATTTCTCAAGAAAATTAATTTAATCAACTTATATTTTTATTTTAAGTTTTATATTATTTTATCAAAAAATATGTTTCTTTTCGTTGTCTGCGCTCTTATTTCTTGTTCATGGATTTGCAACATTTTTTTTTACCATATTAAAATACATTTTACACAGATTATTAGATTTCAAGTTAATTGCATTTTAGACTACTGTTGTTACTACCTTGACTATTTAATTTATCCTTTGTTAACGATTACGTTTTAGACTACTTTTGTTACTGCCTTGACTATTTACGAACTCTAAACATTTTACCACTTTCATATATTCGCAATAGTAAAGAATATGAAGAATGCGTTATGGAAAAAATTTAGTAGATTTTAAATAGTTCGATAACTGCAATTTATTGTAACATTGATAATGACCCAATCAGTGTCGAACCGTATGTAAGGATATTTATTATTATTTATTAAAATTTCCTTTGTTACACATTTGCTTCTAAGCCCGTTATTTTTCTTTATTATTAAATATATTCCTCTTTGGATTTTTAGATCCGGAATTCTACACGTGTATAATTTCAGAAATAATGTATAATTACGAAATTATTATGGTAATTATTGTATAATTACGAAATACCACACCTTCCATTACATAATCGCCGTCTCTGATTATAGTGACAAAACATTGATGGAAATAATCGCTTTTCCTTTTCAATTTGATCCTATACCTTTAAAGATGTAAGTTGCATACTAGAATAGCTGGTTGTATACATTGCAATGTGTAATAGAATATGTCTTAATTCAAATTATATTTAAATAAAGATATATCTTAAGAAAAATATAGAGAGATCACATTTACTTTTATCAGCTTTTTTAATTTTACTGTAGACTATTGCATTGCCTACAGTAAATTTTTTGTTACACAATGATATATGTGCGTGTATAAATATCCAAGATATTCTTATTGCTACATTTTTTTAAACATAAATTATCATCTCATCAAATAACTCTAGTTTTTATAGGCCTAGAAAAAGAATATCATACACCTCTAAGCAAAATGACGAGTGCAAATCTTCCATTGAATACTTAATAAAAATTGTTATTAAATGACAAGATAGAAAAAAAAATGAAAGAATTTGCATAATAAGAAATTTTAATTCACGTAACGCAGCACGCTGCACAAACATAAGCCTTGATGATTTAATACATTGTATAATGTATTATAATAAATTGATATATATTTTTTTAATGTAGAGACTACCGTAATATATATACGTATTAATTTGAAAATGTCATTTAATACCAGTGTTATATTATTCCATTCGTGTACATACAATGTGTTAAGATTTTGATTAATTACTATTGCAAATTGAGTTTTAAAGAGTTATATAATTTTTACATTTTATGGTACGAGAGATATGTAACATCCATTTTCGATATAGAGAAAGATATAAATTTAACTTTATACAAATAAGATTAAAATTTTTGATACTTCTTTAAATACTTTATTGTATCTAATCTTAAAAAAAAAACAGTAATAAAAAAAAAAATAAAGAAAATTAATGTAAAACTTCTTAATATAATCAGTTGCATTGAATTTCACGATAAATTTTATATTTGTTATAATAGTTTATTACATTAAAAAATTATATATTTTTTTCAACTATTATTTCAATTATTAAAAAACACAAAGCATTTACTGTGTTTATTGCAATCTCCTATCATTTGTTAATATACTTCCTCAATAACATTCATAATAGCGTATCGCAATACAATCCAATTTCATAATATGTTCTTTTTACAGATCCTGTATGTTATAATAAGCAAACAACTACATGTCTGTGCGCTCAATCGCGCGTACCCTATATTCTCGCACTCTTTAAACAATTAGAGATGAAAAGAAAGTTTATGAGGAGAGATGAGAATATAGGTTTCGCACCGTGCGCGCAGTGCATCAATCGGTGAAAAACGTTATTAATGCCATGAAATAAAGAACTGACTATGAATACCGGCCACGCGTATGTCTGGCCACGCATTATGCTGGATTCACACTGCATCTGACTAGAGTCCCTATAACAGAGTCTAGACAATGTTGTAACGATTGCTGATTGGTTCCACCATTAACAGTCACTTTCCTTCTATTTATGTGCTCAGTTCATTATTACATTCGTTTGTCCACTGTTTGTCCACGTTTGTCCATCCGTTATTTTCATTGGTCAACCCTCCAAAAAAAAGTTATGCATAAAAAAAAATTGTAACACCCCCAAGTGATTATTTTACACTATTACGAAAATATAATAAACATAGGGAGGACAAACGAAAATAATGGGTGGACAAACGTGGACAAACAGTGGACAAACGAATGCAATAATGATTTTACCAATATTCGCTTTAAGGTGCCAACTTCACAAAGCAGCTCTGTAAAGTTGGAATCTGTAAATGCGAATATTGGTAATATTATTATTACATTCGTTTGTCCACTGTTTGTCCACGTTTATCCACCCATTATTCTCGTTTGTCTACCCTATGATTATTATATTTTTCGTAATAGTGTAAAATAATCACTTGGGGGTGTTACAATTTTTTTTGTGCATAACTTTTTTTTGGAGGGTGGACAAATGAAAATAACGGGTGGACAAACGTGGACAAACATTGGACAAACGAATGCAATAATGATTTTACCAATATTCGCATTTAGAGGTTCCAACTTCACAAAGCAGCTCTGTGAAGTTGACACCCCTAAATGCGAATATTGGTAAAATCATTATTGCATTCGTTTGTCCACTGTTTGTCCACGTTTGTCCACCCATTATTTTCGTTTGTCCACCATATGTTTATTATACTTTTCGTAATAGTGTAAAATAATCACTTAGGGGTGTTACAAATCGGAAAACCTTTAAGATTTTCGCATCTTTTCCGTCCGCCATATTGGATAAGTCTTTTTTAATTATCATAATTTTGACCATGTTTTTAAAAGAGCGTCCCCGAAAATTCCTTGTTACCAAAATTCACCATTTTCGGATTACTTTAACTGCCTCAACGAATAGAGGCTTCAAAGAAGCGTGACACGCCAATTTTAAGATATGATGATATGACCATATGTGATTATTACGTATTCAAATTGCGCGGGTATATTTGGACCTAAATTTCATTGGGCGCGTTCAGTGGACTCAACAGTTGAGTGAGCGCTCGCTATTATTGGTGCATTCTTCTAGATTAAAAATTCTGATTGGATGATCTAAAAGAATTCACCAATAATAGCGAGCGCTCATTCAACTGTTGAGTCCGTTGAACGCAACCATTGGTTCCGCTCGTTGTACTGCCATTACTATGCGCAATGATATACCTTTCTTCTTTCTTCTTATATCATGGTTCACACGTACGTGACCTCAGTGACGGATGACTCGGTGTATGTATATATGTATCATACACACATGTTTACACTTTTTCCCCCTCAAAATAATTTTCTCAGCGCCGGCATATGAATGAGAGAATAATTGGAATCACGAAGGATGCGCATTGATGCGTACGCACCGAAGATCATCCACGAAGACCATCGTTTAATCGACTCGCTCGCGTGTTCGCGATTTTTCGAGTAGCGTGGTCGCGTTGTAATCAGTAATAATCCACAGTAGTCAGTAGTGCCGCAATAGAGTAGTAACAGAGTCAAGCATCATCCCGTGAAGATCTTCGTAACCTCTCTACTGAGTTGTTCTCATCTTGCCAGCTTGTCGTAAGAGACGTCCGAGCGTAAGATTTATAGAGAGTGAGAATCATTCGGTCTTATTTAAATCGTAAATCATAGCTACAATTAGCTTTTCTCAACCGGCGATGAGCGACAATAAGCAGGTAGGTGAAACTCCCAGTAGCGAGGTTGCTAATCGATTTCGAAGCTGTAGGGATCTGAGCGACATTGTACCGTTGTATCCGTCACACGCACTTTATCTGAAACCGCTTGCCAAAGTTAACGTGTCAGTCAGTCTGCCCCAACTGAAGACTCCAGGTAAACACAACATCGTCAGTATCAGTAGCCTCCTTTCCGGAGGATGGATCTCGACTCTCTCTTCTTTCTGCCTTTTGTTCCCTTCTTCTTTCTCAAATTGGCACTGCAGTACATTTTTATTATAAGAATAATGTACAGAGTTTGTGAATTTTAATTTTCAAATTTTACTTTTTAAAATCATTTCATATACTTTGATATTAAATATTGTGCTATATTATATAATAGATTCGGAACTATACATTGTAGCATCAAAATTAAACAATAGGAGTCAAGTCAACAGAACTTGAACAAGTATTTAAATTAATGTTTACATTTTATGGACTATGCTTTAGCTCTAATTATCCTTTTCTTATCATGCATCTTAAAATTATTATAATTAAAATATTCATTAAAATTAGTAATTTATTATAATTAATTTTGAAATAACAAACCTAATGGAGTATAATAAATTTTATCTATAATGCTAACATTTCCTTATGAAAAGAGAAATAGATTTCCTATTAATTGTAATATATTTCTATCTATTGGATTTATATGACTATTTTTTATTTTAATAACATTTAAGATATTTTTTAAAATTAAAATTAGAGGATGTTCTATTTATTATACATATGTATATATATATTATACTTTATATGCTTCTGTATGTTAGGTGTCTTTTTATTAGAATACATTTATGTTATGAAAGTTAAGGCTGTTAAAGATATTAATTTTTTCTTTATAATTTCAAGAATTAAATGAGAGAGCTGTATTATGGTAATAAGTTTCTAGAAAAAGCAAACTTTTTTTTTTTTATAAGATTGATATCGTAAAAAATTAAAATTATCATATAAATTTAGTATTAATGTTGAAATTACAATTTGTTTTTATTACAAAAATAATATGCAATTTATGAGCTTTAATTCTTTTTCAACTTTCATCATTTTATATATTCTTATTATAAAATATACATATTTTTAATATTAATTAAATACTGACATTTAATCTCTTTAATTTTAATTTATACCTGGTATTAATTCTGAACAAATTTTTGTATTCTCATTACTCCAGCGCTTTGTTACTTTTGTTTAGCATTTACTTGAGCAATGATAATCATCTTTATAACACTGTTTACTAGTAATCTATTATTTTAACTAATTTATAACATTTTTATTGAGAAATAAAATTGTCGCAACAAAATCATACCATAAAGAGTCTATCACAATTATACATTTATGCCGTCGATGGTCTCTAGTGGAGAATAACAGGAGAATAACATAGCATCTGTTGGAAGAAAAACCATGATCCCAAGTGATCCGTGTGATGTCACGAGCACTTGTAACAGCTTTAGTAAAGATAGCTTCTTACAGACTCTTAACTGCGCTATAAACAGGCAAAACTATATCGACATGGGAGATAATGGAGAAGATACGCGCGCTTATACTGCCAGACGAATTCGCATCCCTAAAAGTGGCCAAGAGCACCTTGGAATTCATCCGTTTGGAGGGCGACCTGCGGGACCGATCCAGGTTGTCAAAAGTGCTGGCCAGGCTGAACTTGCAACAGTTAAATCTATCTGGTTTCTCCAATGTTCTCAAGGTAAACACGTAATACATTTTCAATTAAGCTCAGTGAAATTTATAGCTTGAGTTTCATTGGAAATTAATTAATAATGAACAATATGTAAAGGGCTAAAGAACAAACAGAAGGAGATATTTTTGTAAATAACAACAAAGATAATGATCTTTAAGTCAAATATTAGACATCAAATATTAAATAAGTAAAAAGAGTTAAATACGGTTGAGGCTAAATCTTGATGACTAATAATCTTCGTGTAATTTTCAACTACATTTCAAATTCGACAGAAATCGACGCACAGTTTATAAGTTTATTTAAATTTTATGTATAAGTATTATTAGACTATTTAACTTTGATTATTTTTAGCCCTTCTTTACTTATTTAATTTATTTATACAATATAATGGTAATTAACTTATTATTGTATAAAAACGAAATTGTGTGAATTCATGTTTGACTTTAATTAAGGTCCGTGCGGCCGAGACGAAGGATGACTTTCCAACCAAACATAGCTGGAATTCATATTTTAGAGATGCAAAACATATGAATGAGTTAAAGGCCGGTGAAAGACCAGACACTATTCATATTACTGGTTTACCAGTTAAATGGTTTACCGAAGATAATACAAATGTACCGAATGAGCCACTCATCACGAAAATCTTTCAAAAATGGGGTAAATTGAGGAAAGTTGACGTGCCTGCAGCGGATCCTTACAGATCCAGGATGCGGCTCGGTAATAATATTCATAAATTCAGCTTTGAAGACGGCATATTTTTTGACGTGTACGTACAATATGTCGAATACATGGATTTTGTCAGGGCGATGGATGCTCTGCGCGGCATGAAGCTGCTGAAGAAGGATGGTCAGAATTCATTAACCGCAACACTAAAAGTAATTTTTAATATAAAATATCTCTTTGCGATATCTACATTTTTTTCTGCATCAATATTAATGTAATAATTGTAATCTAATTTCTGGAATTTTATTAATTATAAATTGGATTTAATATAACATATTTTAAATATATTGATTTGTACGGTAAATTATTTTGAAAAATAAGTAGAATAAAAAAAAGAAAGATTAATCTTTTGATGTGTAATTGAAATATTTTTGTACAGGTTGATTTTGATAAGACTAAACATTTGAGTGACAGTTCGATATCACATCGTGACTTCGAAAGAAAGCGTTTAATAGCACAAGACAATTTAGCAGCGGAGAAAATGAAGAAGAGAGAAGAAATAGAAAGAAAACGGCAAGAGGAACAAAAGTAAGCTCTAATGACAAACATACTTTAAGATATATTCCGTTAAACAAATGTAGAAGGCTACAAAGGCTAATGAGTCCTGTAGACAGGATGCGGATAATATTTATTGCATGGCGGAAATCTGTCAATCATTTTTTCACTTTTATGGAAAAGCGATAAACGGGTTTTGGCGCTAATTTCTGCCGTGCAACAAGTGTTGCCGCGTTCTGTGTGCAGGAGCCATAAAAAACGAGCAATAATTTTAAACTCAAAGGTATCAATATAATATTAATATAATAAATGTTAATATTATAAAGATGTGTTTTATATGTGTATTTGACTACAACTAAACAATAAATAATTTAAGATTTATTGTTTTTAATATTTGTACTTAAATTTGTAAAATGTATTTATATTTGTATTTTTAAAATTATTTTTGTTCGATCTTAGAAAAAAGGAAGAAGCGAATTCAATAGCGAAAATAAACCGCCAACGAAACCGGGAAGAAAAACGAAAACGAAAAGCTCTTACGAAGTTTCGTAAGCAAGAAGAGGATAAAGTTTCTATGAAGATTGCAAGAGAAGAACAAAAATTGATAAAAGCTCAACGGCAGTTGGAAAGCATACGTTTATTAGATGAACTATTTGATAGGATAAAGGTAGGTGATAAAAAAAACATGCAATATGTATAAAATCTTTTTAAGATTGAATGAAAGAAAATTAATTCGTAAATGTTGATAACATTTTATTAATTACAGACAAAAGTGGAGAAAAAAGAGATTAAGTTAGATCAGAACACGGACAAAAAGGGTGAAAACAAAAATCAAATAAATGAAAACAAAGTAGATTCAGAAAATGATAAGAAAAATAAGGAAAAGCAAATTAAGAAAACAACGAAGAAAGAAAAAAAGAAAAAGGTATTTAACTATTTTAGGTCTATTATATACTATTAACTAAACACACAAAATACGTTTCTAAATTACAGTATTTTATATCTTTGAAAGTTATTGCAACTAAGGTTGCAGTTTAAGAATTTGCAATAATATTTTGTATTAATTTAATAATATTATTATTGTTTACAGAAAAAGCGGAAAACGCAGAAAAAACGAAAAAAGGGCGATAACTCTGATTCAGGCAGTACAACTGAGGAAGAATTAGATAAAAAAACAAGTAAGAAAAGACTCAAGAGTGTCTTGATAAAGAGCGACGGTGCAACTTCGTCTACAGGTAATTCTTGGCCATACAAAATATCTATTATGCATTTGGAATAAAAATAATAAAATATAACATTAATTATATATACATATATATAGGTGCTATGGCAAGAAATCTTCCTTACGATTATTCTAATTCGATGTCGGTATTACCATCGATGATACCATTCCATACAATGAGAATGCCGAGATATACGGGAAGACAGATGATGCGACCACCAGGATATTCTGCAATGCCACTTCGTCACCCCATGTTATCTATGGGCAGAGGTCGAAGATTTGTTCCACGATATGAGATGAATTATACGCTGACAAATCCTTATTTGTATAATGGACCATATTACGAATATTTTACACATCTAGTCGAGCGAGATTCGAAGCAGCAGAAATCGAGAATGCGTAACCGCCAAAAATCAACAAGTAGATCTATCTCAAGAACGAGGACTAGATCGGATTCTAAGAGAAAATCTAGGAGTATCTCCAGATCGTGTAGTAGAAGACGCAGCGGTTCGCGTTCCAAGAGTCGTGATCGAAGGTCGAAGTCAAGATCCAGATTGCGATCACGCAGATCAAAATCGCGATCGAGATCACGATCGCGCAGATCGAGATCGCGTTCGCGCAGATCGAGATCACGTTCGCGCAAATCGAGATCACGATCGCGCAGATCGAAATCGCGATCGCGCAAATCAAAATCACGAACGTATCGACCAAAGTCTTTGTCGAGAAATCGTTCCAGGTCGCGCAGTCGTCGAAAATCGGCAAGTAGATCTTGCTCGAGAAGAAAAACAAGGTCAAGATCGAACTCTAACAGACACAAGAATAACAAATTGTGCAGTACATCCAGGTCAAGTTCCAAAACGCGTTGCTCTAGGTCCAGACGAAGTTCACGGTTTAAAAGTCGCTCCAAGTCTTGTAGCAAGAATCAACGAAAGAGGTCATCTTCTGTCGTCAAAAATACACGAGCTAAATCACAATCTACATCACCCAAACGAAGATCACGCAGTAGTTCCTGGTCTATGCCAAAGTCACCAGATCGTAGGAGTTGCTCCTGGTCAAGAACTGCATCCGCAAATAATGTTAATGAGCAAGATGTGAACAAGGAATATGAAAAACCTGTTGAAGGAACAAAGACGGTGGAAATGCAAAGTGCAAAAACGAATTAACTTTTAGTATTTGATTTTGTTAAAGCGTGTCAAGAAGAATTATGTTTCAAATATATATACAGCTACATAAAAAATAATCATACTTTTATTATACTTATTGCAACAGTACGATTACTTAAAGTCTCTGTAATTATAAGATTATGTAGATAGAACTTTTTTCTTGTATAATGTGTAAATAATTACGTTATGATGCAGTTTTTTCTCTGTGTATTTTTGTATTTAAATTAAATTTTTTAATTAAATTTTTATTCTACATTTACTTATATGACAAAATTAATTGAACGAAAATCTTAATATTAAAATTCTGATATAATACTTTAATTCAAATTAATTAATAATGAAGATGGGATCAATATTCAATATTAACGTATTGAAGTACATTAAAAAATAGAATAATTTTTTGAAGAAAAGTTTTGTTTGTTTAGTTATTATTTATTACAATACAGTTAAATTGCAAGATTTCTTAAACTTTGAAAGACAAAACTAATGTATTTATTGGCATTATATAATTGTCTCAAATAATTTACGTAGACATTTGTGTGTGCGTGCGTGCGTGCTTGTTTTCAACGCAATAGTGCCCACTAATGATAATTAACAATACATGATGAATGCGCATGTAAAACATTATTATGTGCTAATACTAAAAATAAGATATGTAGATCGCAGGAGATACACGCAAAAATTGTACATGCATGAAACAAAAAATCGAATCACCGATGATTTGAAATTATGAACTTATTATTAGGTTTTGAATTTTAGATTTGAAAATTAAATCGAATTTAATGCACTGTGATTCGATTCAATTCAATTCTAATTTGAACTGATCAGCCCACACGTATACAAAATGATTCTGTTAATTAGTAACTGAGCTAGGTTAGTAAGATTCAACTTTATTTCTCTTTTTAAATGGACTTGGATTTGTTAGCGTATAAATCAATTCTTACTATTTTATATATAAAAGTATTAGATAAGTGTTAAGGAATCGAAAATATACTTGTATGTGCTATATATTTTAAGTACTCTAATATATTATTATACCACGTACAAGTACATTTATTTGAAAAAATTTTACGATAGATCATACTAAACAGATTATTCTGTATTATTTTTCCTGTTTTTATTTTGAAAATAATTGTAATTTAGCCTAGTTACTAGAATCACCTTGTATATAAAAATTCTTTTTGCTATACTAACCAGCTATATTTCGTACTATTGTTGAGATTGCAACCATACAAATTCGAAAAAAAAAAACAGTAAAATGTGTCTTTAAACTAAGAAATGATATTAGAATAAGAAATATTCAATTTAACACACAGGAAAATCAAAGACACGCACATAGGCATATAAAAAAAATACAGTTTATTATATACAATACGAATATACTGTATTATTTTTACTGAACATTCCCTTGACTTACTTTTTTCTTGTTTGATCCATTCTGTGGAAAGATACAAAATGATCGAAAATGATCACAATATTAATTTATAATAACACGATCTTTTTTAGGTCCATTTTCATCATTTTGACAAGTATAAAAAAATTATTAAATGTTTCTTACAATATATACTTAACAGGCATCTTGAGAAAATATTTGTAAAATGCATATAAGAAAAATTTTCATAAAATATATCGTTTTAATTATAATTGAAAAATTTTTAAAGTATTTAAATTCTGAAATTATGGTTTTGTATCTCAATACCTTTCAAATTTTTTAAGATTATTATTTACATTTTTTTAGACTGAAAAGATTATAATTTTTGTTAAATTAATTAAGATACACAAGTAAGATTATAAAAACTGATGTTAAAGTTGACTTACACTATAAAATTAAAATTTAGAAAGAATTTATATGAAAAAACCATCAAAATATAGGAATTTGTATAAGAAAAGAAATGTTTCATGTAACATAAATATTTAAAGAATGTTCTGAAGGACGTCCTAAGGACATTCGCAGAAAGAGATCTCAGGGATTGCCGGGATATATATACGTATAATTGTGTTCATATAGTATATTTTAATTATGTAAGTGATGAAAAAAGCAATATGTTAGTTTTATTCTACAATCTAATTACTAATAAGTCATTAAATTTTTAATCTTTTCTATCTGTTATTTATTCTCTTCTTTTTTTTTATCGTTATAGTGAACTAATCGCAGAAATTAATCACAAAAGGAGGAGGAAATTAGGAAATAATAAAGATCCAAAACGCAATCCTTCTGACTTGCAAATTTATTTGTTCTTGGCATGAAAACGCGTTGGTTCATAGACATCGTAATAGTTTACATACGCGCGTTCCTTCGTTAATAATGATCGATCAGCTTCGTGATTAACGCTAGTTTTTAAAGAGTATCGACCGGCCCTATTTTTAACGCGGGATTCGCAATTTAATCGGTCGTTTAGTGCCATGGCGTTCGTATATTTTCTCTCCTTTAAAAATATGCGCTACGTTTCTGTCGTCGCTATTATAATTAAATACACGTGACGTATGTACACACTTCCTCGCATCAATCGCACCCCACATTTAACGCTCACCACCGTTGATGTCGAGTCTCTAATAATGGAAGATACTTAATCGTTCTCCGTCGAAAAACGTCCTCCCACTTACAATCTTATTTGGGGTTATACTTCCCTCTTTGTCTCTTTCATGTAATTTATCCCCTAAGATAGTTGATCCTATCCTCGGAATTGATTAGATATTGACTACTTTCAAGATTCGTTGCGTGGAATTTGTTCCTTAAAGCGACGCGGACGATAGCATCCCTGTCCCGTTATGTTAAACTTAAACTACTAATCGTAATTATAATAACTCGTCTCATATGGACGCTAATTATAATTAACGAATTTCGACACTTTACTCCTGAAATACTTTCTGTAATGCAAATTTCCGTTACACGTGCCATCGTTTATATGTAATTTCGTTATAAATATACAGTCATCTACACAGTCAATCTGTCAAAAACAGATTTTACAAAATGTACCCTTCAAATTTTGTCGGCAGAATACCAGCGGAAATGCGACAGAATTCAGTTAACGGAATACAATGGCAGATGACTACAGAAATCGAAAAAATTTCTATCTTTTCGTTACCATTTAAATGATACATTCCATTTAAATAGCTGCAGAATGACGAATTCTGCTGGCAATTTGCTGGTCAGATATATTATGTCGGCAGGCTCTGTTGGAAAAATTTATAGTCCTTGGCTATATTACTAAATGTCATATATTTTACAATTTATTGATTTCCAAGGTTCAAATTTATATTATATTATAACTCAATCATTGACGTAACTAATTGTAATATGTAAAGACAATGGTTGTCTATAAAATGGATGCATTTTAATGGATATATCATTCACTTGTTATTTATAATATATTCATGAAAGGCATGAACCTGTTATTAATAGAGACAACAGCAAGGAAAGTATGTATTTTCTATTCCTATTACAGAAATATCATTTTACTTATTCATTTGTCATAGTGAACTTCAATTTAATTACATGACATTATTATTAAAAAAAAGCTCTCATAGCCAACAAAGATAGTTTAACAAAATATTTAAAAAATATATATTTCTTTTGTCTTATAAAAATTAATAAATATTTGATGAATGAATATTGTGTTTTTATTGATTGAAAATGTATTCAAATAAAAAAAATACTATTTTAAATATGTAAAAACAATAATAATTGATATTTTCAGCCATTCATGAATCTAATGCGTTTAATATCGCCACGCTGTAATAGAAGGCAGATGACGCCAATCTACAGTATATTGCACGAATTGCTGGCAAATTGCTGGTATTTTATTTATTTTACCTCTAAAATTTTATTTATTTATATATTTATTTATTCATTAGGATAAAAAAATTATATGTATGTGCATATCCGCGCAACTATGTGTAAAATGAGCTTCATAAATATTTTTACGAATAATTAAAGACATTATCAGCTACAAAAGAATAAAATTTAGTCGACTGAAGCAGCTAATCAAACTATGAAAAAAAAAAAAAACGCGAACGTCGTAATCGGCGGCGAAATATCTGAAGTCAGTGTTCATAGTACTGTACTTATTATTTCAAGACTGTTTTAATTAAGTAATATCTTAAGACGCTGATACAGTTTTATGATCTTAACAATCTTAAATATAAGAACCGACTGTATGAATACTGCTCTAAGGCTGGTTTGTTCCATCTTTCGGTAAACTTCAACTCGCACTGTCTCTTATGCTTATTCTTTTACTCTTTTGTTTATCCAATAGATAAATTATTATATAATTTATTCGAAGATGGAACAAGTGGTTTCATATTTCGCAACTGACTTTACAATTTAGATTGTTTAATCTCATGAATCGCTTCTTCTCTATTAATTAAGCATTCAAAGAGTCAAGTCTCGGATTGGCACTCGAATGGCTATGAATGAAAAGTAAACCTTGCCAGGAATCAACAGTGGCCGTCGAATCCCGACGCAAGACGAGCGCTATCGTCCGCGTAAATTTTTTTGTTAATAGTATGAGAACCTCAGCGTCGTTACACTGTCCGAGTCTAGGAATCACAGAAACGCTTGACTAATTCGACAAGCGACATCGCCGCGTCTCTCAGCTCGACGTGAGGCATAGTTATAATCATATATATTACGCCTAAAAATATATTTATATGTATGTATATATATGTATAATATATAATGTAATCATAAAGATTTGGGAAATTGGGTGACGTTTCAAAAGGGTTTCGCGCATTTTCACAAATTAAGGACTTAAAGCTCGCGAAGTTTCTAAGATTAAGCAAAGTATCTTATTCGAAGAGCCCAAAGATTTAGGAACACGGCGATTATTCAACATTCTCGCTGGACTCGAAGTCCTAGGTGTTTGCACTTTGGACTTTATTCGCGATTAAAAATTTGTTTTTCCAAATTACGCTAAAGCCGTGGAGACAGCAAGTTTCCTTGAACTAATTCTCTAAGAATTAAAATTCCTGTGGGATCGAAATCATAGGGATACGAATTTTAAATTAGAAATCGTTATTATTCTAACATTCACAGTCACCTCTATATCTCATCGTAAAAAAAGAGGATCGTGAACGAGTACCGAGCGTTCCAGAGATCTAACGAGATTCTGTTGTGCGATTCCAAATTGGTCCAAAAAAACTCGTGGCTGAAAGATCTCTTATAGAATTTAATATTGGAAGATAGATAGTGATTAATTTATTTTGAGTGATAAAAGCACTACTGTTCAATGGTTTCAATACTTAAAATAAGTAATTCTCTAAATGTCTTTCACACAGTATTAAATTTGTGTTTTTGTAAGAGACAGACTCGCCGCTAGTCCCGGGACGCTCTGCGTACGTGATGCAAACGTGTTGTTTCTGTAATTATATAATTATAACTATAAGAACAAACGTCCAACCGCATATCGCGCTTATATGATTCTCGAACAAAGCTGTAAGTTTTTAATACGACACCCTGTGTGTTACTTCCTCACGAGCTCGACCTGTTGAACCGGCTCAATATCGAAAGGATACACAGAAGATGCAGCGTAGAAGTCTTTCAGAAGGAACCCCATTCCTCCATATGGGGTTGGTCGCTTTGCGAATCGAATAGGTTTTCGAAGTATCGATTACAGCATGAATATGAGTTTGATGAAGAAGAAACCGATCAGAGTCTAAGGATCAATGATGGCTATATGTATATCGTCGTTTGCGTATGAGCGAACATGAACAGGATATTCGTTTTAAGAAATACGCTTGCGAGACTTGAGAACCGCAGTGACGATGATTGAGGCCGAAAAAAAGTGCAAACAAACCGCTGTGAAGAGAATTGATCTTTTTCTTTTATCTCTGTAACACAATTATGATATTGTATGTAATCTTTCTTTCTTAAAATATTCTCCCATATAGCACAGTTTTAATGTTCTGAAAACGTTCGTAGAAATATTTTTAACATGTGAGATAAAATAAAATATTCACATGCACATTTTTAAAGTACTTTGGTTTTTTTCCTCAGCCACTTGTCATTCTCATTTCAGAAAATGATTACAGTTTATCGAAAGTACCCCTACAGCACGAAATACTAGTATATTATAAATATTACAATATATTATTATAAATATATTATAAATATTACAGGAATAATTGTAGAAATACAATCTTAATATTTCATAAGAGAGGAGGATGTTGCAAGAAATTACTGTAACATCATAATTCAATTATGTGTATGGAAATCAGAGTCACGTATAAATTTATTAGGCAACAAGACTCACTGAAATATAACCTTTATTTATTTATTTATATTGTATTACGTATTTATAATATTCCAGAAATATTGCACACTTCTCTTTTACAATATCTAAAATTAAAAAAGTATATATAATATTTTAATTAATTGTAATCAAAAATTAAAATAATTGAAAAACAAATTATTTATAATCAATGCTTTTATATAATATTTTTATAAATATAATAAAATAATATAAGTTATGTATTTGTTCAAATTTTTTAAATATTCTTTGAATTTTGTACTGACGCTTCAGGAAATATCTACAATATTTTTATATTTCAGAATCATTGCAAAAATATTGCAAAATATCATTTAAAAGCGGACGTAGAAATGTTGTTGCAATATTTTAGAAATATTTTGTGTGAAACATTTTAATACAAAATAATATTCATGTTATAACAATGTTATAACAATTTTTCGTGTTGAAAGGGTAATTCCACCAGAAGGATTTGGAAATCGCGTTTAGTAGTAACTCTCTAAATGATTTGATTTCCTTCAAAGAATTGCGAGGACTGCGACGATGTCAATTTCTTTTATCCTGTATTCTTTTTCAGTAGTATGCAAAAAATGCAAAATGTGAGTGAGGGAGAAAGGTTGTGTATCTTTAACGAAGTTGCGTGAAAAGGGGATGCCTGACGATGCGTTTCTTCCTAGATTGGCGGGCAGTATCTTGTATTTCGTTCGATACATCGTCATAATAAATTTCGGTGTAGCAAAACTTTCCGTAACGCTTCAAGTTGTTTCTAAGCGTATTTTATTTCTACGTGTATATTTCTGTAATTTCGATTTGCGATAATAATGTTGTAGCTTGAACAATTCAGTGTTGGCCACGGTACGATATTAATTCGATTTTAATTAATGCTAAAATAAAATGAGAAAGAAGATCCGTAAATATTTCAAACGATAAACACCCAAGAATTATTCGAAATCCTACAAAGATGAGTCCAACGTTTCTAAGTCCAACGTAATTTAAACAATCTGAAGTCTACCATGCCTGTTTGAAAACTTCTGAAAATTCGAGGCTTGTATATGTCACTTAACTCACACTTAGAGAAACATAGTGATAAAAACCATCGTGAAAATTAACATAGTTGAATAAATTATTTTATAATTATTGCAACTATAAGATAGTTTATTCAACTATGTATAATGAATTCTATATAAAATTTATTACCTTAATAGTTGTCATCTTTATAACTGCCATCACTGTCTTTCTCTGAATGCAGTTTAACGTTTCACATTTGCTAGTTCGAACGTAACTGATTGAACTCAAAGTTCTTGTCACAATTACCACTTGATCCAGAGTCTCAAAACTTCAAGATTTATCCGAAGTCAGAATTCTACAGACTCAGCTCTCCCGAATCCAGAGCTCAAACTCGATTTCGAAGAAGGTTAATTCCGACGGTTTCAGGAGTGAATTATTCCGCGTATGCTCATCGATAATGTGTGTTGATCAGTTGAGAGGTGAGAAAATCGGCTGAATCGTTGATAAGAACGCGTTAACCGGTCGACGTGCCGCGAAGTTTCGATCGCCGCGATTGGCGTGCGCGCGATTAGCGTAGTTCTTATTATTTTTTTTTTTTTTAGTTGATTCGTTAGTGGAATCTAAAAAAATATCATTAAGTCTTGTCGTAAGAAAAGTTCGCTCTCGGTGCTTTGTATAGTATCAAAACCACTTTAGCCCTATAAGTTTATTTGTTTGTTTCTTTTTTTTCTTGTTTTTCTACTGCGCGACGATGCACTCTTGCATGCCTTTTTAAACGGTGTGTGTGTGTGTGTGTGTGTGTGTGTGTGTGTGTGTGTGTGTGTGTGTGTGTGTGTGTGTGTTTTCAATTTATTCAATACATAATTTTTTACATTACTTTTACATCTTTATAGACTTTTCATGTATATAATGTGTGTGTACAATATATATATATACACACACACGCATACATGTATGTAATTATGTATACTAATTTGTGCCTTGCCCTATGTCCGCCGTCATAAAGTAATCGAGACTAATTATAAGTAATTATAGTAACAACTTACACGATATCATAGCTGAGTTAGAAATGTTAGAATATATGTATATGGTATCTCTGGAGGGGAGGTTTACGTATGTTATATATAGACTTTTGCCCTAAACCTGTAGGGAGGAAACTTTCTCTATAGTCGTTAATAATAGTCCGTTTTGTTTCTAGATGTGAACGCTGTCGATGACGTGGTGTCAAGATAGAAATGGAGGAAGGTATGACTTGGGCCTGTGTTCAACAATGATGAATATTGATGACGAAGATCATAATGCAGGTATATATACAATATTTTGCGTTCGGTGACGTTGAATTTTAATGGCAAAAATGGAGAATCACTTGTCCCGCGTATTGTTTCCAAACGCATTTGCAATTGCGATAGTAATATCAATAGTGGTAAAGGCTAATGAGACTGAAGAAACGAGATCTCAGGATATTTCTTTATCGAGTCTTACGATCTCAAATCTCCGACCTTTCAAATAAATCAGTCAAAGAGGACCTCAAGTTTCCAAAGATTCGGAAATCGAACAGACAGTACAAATTTTGCAAGAAAATGGAGTTTTTTAAATTTATTTTAGAAGTATCCCCCAATGTTTTTTACTCCCTAAAAGAACGAATAAATTACTATGAAAATAAAAAAATTAATAAAAATTCAAATAAATTTTCTTAACATCAGTATATTTGGCATAATTATTGAAAAATAAATAAAATTCAGAATCCTATCGGTACATACAAGATGTAATAGTAATACAAAATAAGAATGGTTAATAATAACTGTTTGATATCTTTAATGTAAAATAGCTTTTTTAAAAATTTTAAATTCCAATTGTCCGCTGGATGTATAAAGACGCGAGTAGTTGAGTACTGATTTGTTGTGGCTTCAATGAAATTTTAACGAAAATGCAACTTTATTTAAGATTGCCAGAATTTTGGATTCCCGTATTTGAGGGTCGGAGATAAATTTTGAGGCAACGTTCATTCAAATGAACGAAAAGGAGTAACAGATTGAATATTCACAACCCGCAAATGCATGGCGATGATGATGAAGATATTGATAATCTAGCACGAGCAAATATATAGACAGTGCACGTTACGCTGCGTCTTATGTGGATTCTTCCCATAGACATGATATATCTAGCCCGAACATTCTCTAAAATTTGGGGAATAGAGATGATATTCACGTAGAAAAACAAACCAAATGAGTACGCTCTTTTGTACATAACGTTTACTCTCACTTTTCGAATGTTCAGTCTAGATATTCTAATTAGATATACTACACATCTATGGTTCTTCCAACGCTTTCCGGGTAGAGAGAGAGAGAGAGA
>NW_017278652.1:532133-716775 GCF_001594065.2 Cyphomyrmex costatus | reverse complement strand
AGAGAGAGAGAGAGAGAGAGAGAGAGAGAGAGAGAGAGAGAGAGAGAGAAAGGTAATAGAGATAGGAATGGAATAAAGATAAAGATAGAGGAAAAGGAGGCTTGTTAAAAACAACGTTCCCTTAATTCTTAATATATAGTCGCTAGGTCACCCTATAGATTAATACGTTACTTTAATAGTTGTTGGTCATTTTACGTAACAGTTAGATGACGATAGCTCAGCTCTAGGTATATAATATTGGTATAAGATTTTCTGTAAAGTGTTCTCTCTGAGAGTTAAAACCGTTTAAACGCTACCGGTCATCACCGTGACGATAATTCGTTAATAATTATAACAATAACAATCATAAACGAATATAGATAGTAATAACCGTAATAATGCTCATATAAATATGCGCGGTCGCGCGCGCTTAACTCTTTTTTCCGCTCTTCGCTCGATTAATATATTTTTTCTTTTTTTTTCTTATCATTAACATACGTGTAAAGAATTAAGTCGACCACCGATTTTCGATCTTCGACCCTTCCTTTCGTCCTTCGTGCGAGGCGTCACGTTGAGGTCGTTGCGTAAAATGTCAACGTAGTTATTCACATTACGTCGGAAATCGATCGTCTTTTCTCGATTCCGATTAATAAATCGCGATGATGAAAGAGCGCGAGAAGGAAGGAGTGTCCGTTCCGTTTCTTATGCCTCGTGCGCGCTAAATTATCTATCGCGAGCTCGATAATTTAAAAATTACAGGGAGTGAAAAATTTGCAAGTGCTAAGGCTTGAAATTTTAAGGCTGTAAAAATCCAGTCCTACGCATTTCATTAAACAGGAATCCAAATTCTAAAGATCGTAAGTTTCGCAAGTTTCTAAAACGAATGTAATATCCCGATATATATGTATGTATGTATATATATATGATATATATAATAATTTTGCGAGGACTGAAAATTTTCTCATAGATCAAAAGTTTGTCTTAATTTTTTAACGAGTCTCGTTATATCAAAGAACCACAGTTTTAAGGATCTAAAATCACTGCAGTATTTCCGCTATTTCGAGAAATTAAAAGCCTCAGAATCTCCATTATTTGAAGCGACTATTCCAAAAATTAACATATGTAAATTTTATAGATCAAAGTTCGAAGGATCAATAGATTCCAAGTATTAAAAGCTGAGAAGGTCCATTATTTCCGATATAAATTTTAAAGTCTCGTAAAGAGATTCTAACTTTCACGATTCTCTCTGACAATTTAAAGGTCCGTAAGCCTAATATGATAGATATTTAACATTTTAACGTGTCAGAATTTTTGAAGGACTAAATAAGATTAATGAGAAGACAATAAAGTATTTCGCTAAACTTGCATCAAAATTCCAGAGCTTCGACAAAGGACTACGCACAATTTATATGAAAGATGTTTTCAATCAATTTGCTTAAAATCTTTTTATATGTTGTACTTCTTGCATCCCTAATGAAAAATCTCAAGTTACAGGACATTTCTATGTCTAGTTTCTAAATTAAAAATATAAATGTCCTGTAACTTGAGATTTTTCCTTAAGAACCACAATATATAAAAAAATTCAAGCAAATTAACTGAAAACGTTTTTTTCATATAAATTGTGCGCGGTCCTTCGAATCTGGGGTTTCCTTCACTGAAGTTGGAAATAAGGCATAATTAGTCAAATTATTTCGTGTAAAGTGCATCAAGTATTCAGTTAAACCTTAATAATGTAATTATTTCATAGAATTTTTTTACGTGTATTTCGGTTAAATTGTAATTTATAAAATGATCAGTAACACTGATAACTATTGAATTTAAATTAAAACCAAAAGTACTTTAATTACTTTCAGAAATCTCTATAATCTGTTTTTCTAGATTCATGTTTTATTATTTTGCAATTAAATCGATAATCATAGATAATCATCGATAATGGAAGGAAAATTAATTCAATTTATTAATATACACGAAAATTTGATGCAGACTTAGCGAAGTACTCGAATGATGAGAAATCAATCTATTTATCCAAACTTTCATTTTCATCATAGCTTGTATTCAAAATGTAGCTTGCAATAAGCGCATTTTTTATCCGTTGCAATTCTTTTCTCTTTCGTTACTTCCATCGTGATGTCATGTAGCTTTACTACGTCGAAGAGCTCGATAATCATCTACATATCCACGTTATTACGTACTAACAATATCGTAGTGTCTGTGTCTATCAACTAAGAATCCAATATTGAAACTGTTTTATGTTTACGTTTTTATACTTGGCGTGGTCTTCCTGGCACCATAATGCACTTTTAAGAAATCTATATAAAAATATCATAGAGTTGTCGTGTCCGGTGCGTTGAGTCGCGCGCGAAATAGGAATGCTCCTTGAACAAGGATGCCGAGATAAAATAAGAAACGAGGAGAGGAGGGATGAAGAAAGGAGAAAGAGCTCCATGGAAAAACAATCCATACAGAATCAAAGATAAATGGAAGCGGAAGAAAGCGGAGTTCGATGCTACTCGGATTGAAAACTTCATTCAGATAGAGAGGTCGAATAAGCGACCATTGTATTTGCACGGACAAGATATTCTCTTCGAAAACTAAAAATACATTTTGTGAAAACAGACGGCCTTCTTTTTTAATCAAAAAATTAAAAAAGTTATACATTAAATATTTTTCAATTTAACTCAAGTTATAAATTGCACAAGAAAGCTTCCGAATAAATTTTTTATTTGTATCTTTAAATAAATAATTCGATATTTTTCAGTGAAATCAAATCGAGTGGATAAAAGATATGAGGATTAGATAAAAGTGTATTGAGATGGAAAAATTTGTTTTTCAAAGGAAGAAAGAATTTGTACAAATTCTTATGTTATGTTAATACATGTATTAAAAAATTGTTCTTAAATATATAAATTACCTCAATTCTTAATAAATTATTATTAAGAATATATATACAAAATAATAAAAATAAGGAAATTAATTAAGTAATGGAATCGTATAAATTCTTTGTTTATCAAATAAACTATCTGTCATTGTTATATAAGAAAATCATTTATACATATATATTTGAATAAATTAACAATTTATTGAAAGATAAAGTAAGTATTCTTAATTACTGATCTACTCTCTTTTTTTAAATTTTTTTCATTTCTTACTCACCTCTTTTATCTGAATGAAAAGTTTTTTCGTCTGTGAGAAAGGCGTAAGAGGAAAAGAGGAAAAAGAGAAGGAAAGAGAAAGAGAAAGAGGGACAGTATGAAAACGTTGTGAAAATTGTGTCTGTTTTGGTCCCGTTTCGCATTGCGATTAGCCGCGAAACTACACTTTCGAAATGAAACGATGACGGACAAGACAAACCAGGTCCCAACTTTATCCGCGTTAATATGAGCTTTTTCCGCGTGAGCTTTTCCTTGTGAACGACCGAGGATGAAGGTGGTTCGACCGATCTTTCTTCTTTCTCTTCTGCAAAATTCATTGATAGGCAATAAGATTAACGTTAACTAAATTTGAAAATTTTACATTAATTGCATTAATTAGCAACTGAAGCAAAAGTAAATTTAAGTTAAACGAGGCGACGTGGAAATCGAATTATTCAACTGGAGTAAATCTCTTCTTCTAAACGTTTCTCAACGATTTTTAAACTTGTCTATGTATTTCTTTAAAGACTCAATTTCAAAATGTATTTAATTTTACAAATAATAAATATATGTGCTTTCGATATTGACTTTTTCTGCAAAAGACTGATAAATTAAATTTTAGTAGTGTCTTATGTACCAATTTGAGATGCTGAAGAGATGAGAGAGCCGTTCGAACTCACCTCGCAGAGCCCCGATAAAATCTCGGTTGTCGCCTGCGGTTGTGATTGCGCTAGTAAAAGACACCGTCGTGCCGATACGTCGAGATCTGAACATCTTCGGGACAAATATCGCGTCGGAAAGAATAAATGTTGCAAAATACAGCAAACGCACCGAAAGGGATCCGAATCGCGTCACCTTCGATAAATTCAGATTTCGGATCCGGAATTACGCGACCATGGATTCGCGTTCGTGTCCCTCTCGTGGACGTCTTTTTGGACACCATTAGTGCTTCCTTCAAGCTTCCTTATTCAGCAGTTCCCTTTTGCAGAGTAGTCGAAGACTTTAGAAGTTTGCGAGTTTTGTTGGCCATTTCCAACGTGAGAGATAGAAAGAAAGATAGAAAGAAATATAAATAGATAGATAAATATTCAGATAACATGAAACGTTCCTGTAATATTAAACACTACAACGTTGCTACAATATTGTTGGAATGTTCTATGCTATCTAAGTAAATGAAGAAAAAGAAACATAAATAGAGAGATAAACAAATAAGTCGTTTATTATTTAACTTCTAGGGCAAATCTTTTCAGAAGATACAGATCGAAAGGAAACGTATAAATAAAATAAATAGAAATAAAATACATATATATAAAATAAGTTTTATTTATCAAGGGCTCTAGGATATTCTCTAAAGCTCTAAAAAACTAACATTTAACTAACAAAATATAAGAAAATATGTATAACGATAAAAAAAATTAAAAAATGAAAAAAGAATATATTAAATATATACAAAAATTAGAAAAAAATATATTACAATAAAAATAAATAAATGTGTCCATGTGTGAACGAAATAATATTAAATGTGATATAACATGTACGAAACTATTATAAACAAACAAAGTGAGTACAATAACAAAAGAATAGAAAAAGAGAAAGAAAGAGAATGTATGCGTGTCACAGAATCATTAAGAGTGCTAATTACGAGACAAGCAATAGCTGCAATGCTCCCGCATAATCTACATTATTTTTCATATACGTGAGCGATCGTAAATTAATATGAGCGTATTAAAACGCGGCAACAATTAGCAACAGTGAAAAAGGAAGCCTGGCGAACACCTCCGAATGAGAAGTCGTTGGCAAATAATTAGTTTCCCCCATTGTTCTGGTCGATCCTTTTAATTAAGTCTACCCCCCGCGTCGCACCGCGCGGTCGCGGTCCTATTATAAAAAATCTTCAACACCCTTTCCCCATTCCCTCCCCCCTCCCCTTAGTGGAAACGTAGCCGCCTTTTTTTGTACCCGTGCGCCATGTACAAGTATACATCTAACAATATAATATTCTATATAACCTACGGACGTTAAAGCGGATAAGATCACTTTGCATTCTCTCTGTATATACGTTTTCTAAACACCCTTTGGATTTTTCTCGCCGGCCCTTAAAGCGCGTCATCAGGCGCCGTCCTAAGGAACAGGATATACGCAACTCAGATGTAAGAACGCGTCGCTTTATACGAATGAGTCAACTTGTTACCGAATTTAGTGATGTTTTGCCGACGCAGACAGATCGGGAGGGATGGAGTTTCCGACGAAAAAAATAATAGAGAGGAGAGGAATGTATACGCGCGTGCGACAATATGAGTAGTTGAAGGCAATTCTCGGATTAGATAAAATCGGTATCACATGCCCGGCTATTTAGATAAAACGCGACCGCGCGATCCTGTCTTTTTTTTGTTATATATGATATAAGCGCAGCTCGACCCACGATTTCCAGTATTCTTATTTAATGCAAACAGAGCGCAACTCGCGAGCTCGACAAGCAGCTCGAATACTTAAAATTGTGAGTTGCGCAGGCCGAACAGCATCCAGCTTTTCGCCCGAAACCGAATATATACGAGGACATTATATATAATATTACCTCGAGCTAAGAAGTACTGTTCGATTTCAATTTAGTTCTAGTTAGCTCTAGACATGAAGTACGAATATAACCCTTTAATGACAAGCCTTTAAGCGTATTTACCTTAGTCAGGGGGAGAATAGGGGGTGGGAAGGCGAATGGACGGTTTTACCTTAAGCGCGAGGCTTTAAGAGCCAGCTTGGGTTACCATCGGGCCAGTTCTTGTCCGCACACGCGCTTTCCGTATACGCACGTTATGCCCGTCCGCGCTTCACGAGGTATACAGAGATACAAGGTGGAGTTTTCTGTGTGTCAAATGTACATTTAATTATTAAGAAAACAGTTATTCAGGCACGCAAGTTGGGCAGGGGAGCAGCGCGCAGCCAATGGAAGAAGCCGCGCGTACCTCAGAAATTCCCTCCTTCACTGCGTTCGTCCGAAATCGCACGGTCGAACAAATTGATCACATACGGATTTTCTTTTTTCTCTGATCATCCTCAATTTTCCTTCACGATCTCTCTTCCTTGATCGTATACTCTTACTCAAAATTGGCAAGTGAAAGTGTCGGGGGTAGGAAGGAATCGACAAAAGTAGGCGATCAAAAGAGTCGAGAGAGACTGGACGCAATCCTTTGCGGAAGGCAAATAATTGAAGAGTCTGATGCAAAGAGAATAAATGCCGAGTGATTTTTTGTTTATGTTTAAAAGCGCGCGCGATTATATATGTCCAATTTCTGAATCCGAATCCTCTTACGATAGCTTACCGCGCCATTCTAATTCTTTGATCGACTTTTCGAGGAGGGGCTCGAAGGTACGCGCGGAACGCAAGAAGGCCCATCGTTAGACGAGTTTCGCACGCGGAAACAAACGGCCGTGTCCGATCTGGCTGATATAAAACTCCCGCTTAGTGCGGTGTATCCTCGGCAGTTACATGTTACATTCTTAGATTGTGGTTGTGTGAAAATAAATTACGAACCTTCACAATGTTGTTCTATATTTTTGTTACGCGCAAGGAACTTCAACTGTTCTATTTTGAAACTTACAAAAGAGTTACCAATTGTGAGGAGGATTTACGCGTGGTGGGAAAATTTGTATGTATACGAAATAATTTACAAACCTGCTTGAGGAATTCGCTGCTAGATAGCGCGATTGCTAGCCTTTCTCTATAAAGATTCTCAAATATGAGATTGGATCATGTTCTAAATATGACGGATTAAATATGCTTACGGTAGAATGAGATATAGGTATATATTCATCTCATTTTATCTCATGCATCATTCTAAATATGCCAGACTAATTAAAAATCGTCTAAACGATGTTCAATCTCTTACTTGAGAATCTCTATCCTCTTCGTGGTAATTGTTTTCAAACTAGAAGCGAGCTTACACCGTTGGAACTGCTTCTTCTAAAATGCTAATTGGCTGGCAAATAAGGATTTATGCAAACCATCGAAATTCAGCAATTGGGATTACAGTGGATTGCCAAGTAGCTGACGCACACGAGGATACGCTGCACTAAACGGGAGTTCTCACATTCGTTTATGCGAAGAGCAAACCTCCAGCCAATCGTAGCGCGATCATATCCCCGGAAATATTGTATCAATTGTGATACATTCTGTCGGCGACACGCTGGCACCGATCGGCAATCCTTGGGTACGGTCGCGTGGCGTGATCGCGCGCAAAACCGGCGAGGGGCCTTAGTACGAGTGCTGCGGCTGCAGAGACGAGACTCAGCTGTGCGCCGACGTATCTGAGCCTTGGCTGTTGCCTAGCCCACCCATGCCGGCCTGCGAAGTGAGCCTGGTGGCCGACTGTGATGTCGTGGTCACCGTGGCGGAGTGACTAAGGCCGTGATGCTTGCCGGTTTCTGGCACCAAGTGGGGAGTACGGCTGGAGACGGGCGGTAAGACCGGGCTGACCGGCCATGGGTGCAGGGACATGGTGCTGGGCGCGCTGGGCACGCTACGCGAATGCGGCAACAGGGGTGAGTTGGAGAGGCTGGCGAGGGGGTGGTGCGCGGCGGACACGACGCTGCCGCCGCCGGAAACGCCCAGGCTCGTACCCTGCCGCCGCCGCCGCCGCCGCCGCCGCCGCCGCCGGAAACTGCCATGGCTACCGCGGTATCCGGGTGGAGGAAGTTACGCCGTTGCTCCATCCGCTCGGCGTGCTGCGCCAGACAGCGGGTCAGCTCCTCGGGCAATAGCTCCAGCTGACCCTGCAATGAAGTCAGCTTCTCCTCTAGGCCGACCAGACGGTCCTCCAGACCCACCAGACGCTCCTCCACCGCGTCCTGCCGCGTGCTCATGTCCGAGACAATCTCGTAGACGGTGTTTTGTGTCTATCGGCATGAACAAGATAATACGTTAGATACGTTAAGAAGTTTATCTATATAGTATATTTAGATTCTGTAATTTTTAACGATAGTTCGATATCATTATACTGTTGTTGAGTAACTATTTTATTATGTATAATATCTGCGCAACGAACAATATAACGATACCGATATTATCATCAAGAGTTACAGAATTGGGGATGATGTAGACGTAGAACAACGGTGTGTTTATGATAAATCGCTTATTTTGCGTAACTATCGTGAAAAACTAACTTTCTCTTTTAAGTAATTCTACGAATAAATGTGATAAAAACATTATTGATTCTATAGAACTAAATCTTTTCACGATAAAAATGAGAAATTGATAAAATCCTGATTTGAAGACGAGCTGTTCGATCTAAGCAGTCATGAGAGCTTTGAAATGTAATCCCCTTCAATCCCCTCCGTATGCTGCTTCAATATTCCACCGAGCTTTATGAGAGGATGCAGGTTTCCCTTGTTAGCACAGAGCCTCACCTTGGCCATGTCCGTTATAGTGTTGGCGTTGTCCATCAATTTACGCTGATCCATTTTCACCTTTCTGAGTCTGAAATTTCGAGGTAGTTGCGAGACAGGGCGTGATTATACGCGCTGACCTAACTATGGTGATCTAATACGGCCCAGAGTGTTCGGAGTGGTATCGACTTACGCGTATATGGCCAACAGGAATTTCCGCTGATGGGTCCTCACGCGTCCGGGATTGACGCGCTTCACCAAGCGGGTATGCTTGTAAATCAGCCACGTTTCCCGCAACACGTTCGCCGCGGCGTTCTTCAACTGCAACAGAGTGAACAGCGTTTATTGTCACTCAAAGTCCCCTTCAGCACTGAACCTTCCGTCGGTATCTAACAATGTCTCTGGGATCATATCAATATTTTATTGGAAATATATCCTCATCACTCTTAAGGCTTTAAAAAGTTTTTCAAGGTTTCTACCCTAGACGATGAAGAGATCATTTATTACGTCCTCAGGGTTAGATCATTTTATTTATAGGCTAAAAGAATGCCTGCCGTAGGTATGATGTACCTTTGCACACAGTTCAAGAAGAAATTATTCAAACTATATTCGCTAAGTAAACATTATGCTATAGCATTAATTGCACGTCTCGTTAACTATGATATTCAATGTCATAGTCAATTATCCCCTTCAGAATCTTGAAAAGGGTTGTCTCCAGAAATAATTAAAGCCCGTTGGAAACATACGTTCTACACGTGTGTTTTGACCTCGTATACGAGTGCCAATTAAAGAGAAAAAAATTGCAAGATCACGTTTCTCTCTCGTTACATCGTGCTATACGGTATATATATTGCTGAGTAAAAAAACATCCAGGCTCGTTACGCAAATCTTACACGGCCACGGGGGAAAAAGTGTTTCGAGAAGACTGACGTTTGTTTTGTTGCCGCGCTGATGGGATCAGATCGATTCCGCTTATGCAATGACGTGAAAAAAAGCGATATGCGTCTGAGGGTTAAAACAGCGTAAAAAGACTCGTCGATACGGTCACGTGTATAGCTCTACGTTACCACTCCTTGATATTTGCAAGGTTTATAAATAAACGCTGGCTAATAATTATTTCAGTAGCCGTATGGTTGAAGGCTTCGATCCGGAGGTGGAGAGAAACAGCCGTACTTATGCAACCGCACACGTTCATGTCGTGCGGAACGTACGATCAATCTAAATCCTAAATGAAATATTTCGAGCTGCGGTTTTAATTAAAGCGGTTCCTCGGAATATTACGAAAAAAGTATTTTCAGACGTGTCTCTCTCTCTCTATTTCCGAATAATTTCGGAATATTTCTGAATAAAGTCCGCCTACCTTCGCTTGCAGTAGGGTTGCAAATCGCTACATTAACTCTTTACTTCTGACATCGACCGATCGATTATGTCACGATCTGCGGAACATGTACAACGAGTTGTCAAGGGTCTCCTCGTAGAGAAACTGACGGTGGAAATGTCCATTTTTCCAGCTCCTGCATTTTGCTCCGAACTCTAAATAGTTCTGAATTTCCCTGAAGTGGCTTGCGGGCTCATTGATTTTGTTTCTGTCCTTAAAACTGGATTGCCATTAAGGACGTAACTCCCAAATCTCATATCCCAAAGCGCTCGAAACTCCTGCAAGTTTTTGTCCTAGCTTCTAATATTCACTATTCAAGTCCCAACTGCAGGTGGTCGACTTTTCAACTTATGATTTAAGTTCAATGAGACACGTCGGTGAATAATGGCGTCTATTATTGTTATAAAGTATTAATGGAAAAATTTTCCGTGCGATATCAGAAAGCGATCGCGAATTTTGCAGCAAGCGTTTTATTATCGCAACTTCCTTGAAGCCGCCTTTTTATTTATTTAGAAGTTTGTTAAGATTAAATCGATTGATGTCACGTTCCTTTCGTGATGACAAAGACCAAAATAATACATTAAATAGCCGACTTATTCATCCCAATATAATAATAAATATCATTTTGTATTTCAATTAAAATTATATTTTATTAAAATCAATTGTTAAAATTTTTGTCATATCCGTGAGTTAATTTAATATAATGTGATTGTGTTATTTGAATTTTTTGTGTTGAATTAATATTCAACATTTCTTAATATTAAAAATAACACAATTTATGAATAATTGAGTAAATTACGTAAAATTAAAAAAAAATGTGTTTTAAACTGTACATTTGAAGATAAAAACTTTATAACATATTTATATTGTGTAAAATTAATACAGACATTTGGGGATAGTATGTTTGGGACATGCGAAACATGTTAAATTTAACACAAACTTCTATATAACTATAAAAAAAACTTTCTAACTATAAGAATAATGTCTATTTATTTATCTCAATGGACAATGCGATAATACTCTTCACTGCGACACGCATTTTGCCTTACTTATTTAATATAAGAAAAACTGTGAAAAGTATTTGAGTATTTAAGTTTTTAGAATCCAAAATTCAATTCGAAATCCTCACATTTTTATAAATTTTTATAACTATAATTATAAATATAATTGTAAACTCTATGGATTTTTTTTTTTGCGGTTCTTAAAACTTTTTCTCCACATATTTATGTCATCCTCATCATATTTTGAATTTCTTTTTTTCCAAATATTCGCATTTTCGAGATCATTAGATGGAATTTTCAGATTTTGAATTCGCATTCTCCCAGATTCTCAGAATTTGTCGTTTTTGCTGTTTTTGCTCCTAGAATTCTGACATCCGTCGTTGCGGACTTTTAATATTACCTATCTCGGCACCGCGACATCAAAAATTAAGAATTCGAAATGAAGGGAAAGTCTGTTCTGCCTAAAGGTCAAAGCGACTTCATGCAGTCCACTTATTTCCGAGACAACCTTACTCACAGTGGGATACTTTTTTATTACGTGGCTCAGCCGGAAAATTACGTCGCGCTATATATATGTACATGGAGAGTGATATCCATCATGCTCTCATTACGTGCTTAATTCGCTTTCCTGATTCTTGCGGGATACTCTCGGTGAGTGTAATTTCGAAACCACCTTTGCAATTACGTCTATTAGTGCTACTGTTCTCTTTGTTTAAGAAATTTTATACCGTCTTTAGTTGAAAGCCAAGCATTACCTCTATTATCATTAGAGATCTTTTACCATAAAATCGAAACATTAAAAACTTTAAGAATTTTGCAATTTAAATTTAAATGCACGTAAATGAAGAATTTTTGAAATTTCACGTACGTTAATAAGTTTCTTAATTACTTATCAGATTTTAATCTATTTTATTTGGAACATGTTGATATTTAAATCGTTTCGTATATCATCTAAAAATAACGACTTGATACAATTTCTTCTTTTATTGTCGTTCTACTTTAGAAACTTATTTACTATACATATCATTAAAAGTTGGCCCTTTTAATTCAGAAACTTGCGCTGGATAAATAATACAAGAACATCGCATAGTTAATTGTTATAATGCAGGAAAGTAACTTGGATACTTGTAAAATTCCTAGTTTAATCTTCTGCGTTGTTTAAGCGAGGTATTTATTTAAACAAAAAGAAAAGCTATTTTGCATCATCTCACCATTTACATATATTCTACTTAATATATTTCCTGTATTTTGAATTACTTTTTTAATTAAATAATTTAACGATAATGAAAGTACATACTATTATTATTTTACTATTTTAACAAAACTTTACGAAAAGTTTTGCAAAACCTACGATAACAAATCTGCAAATCGAAAACTGAAAAACAAATTTTTCTGAAGTTATTTAAGCTACATTTTACGAGTTAAATGAATGTTTAAACAAAAAGTTTCAAGCAAAAGAGTGCAGCAGACATACATCTCTTATATCGGTCGATACAAAAGTGGTACGTACTATTGTAGACTGTTATAGATTAGTATAGACTAATATGAGACTAGTATAAGCCAGTTCTCTATATGAGTTCCAAGTACTTTTTTTCGTTCGATTTGATTATTCGCTAATCTTTTACAATCGGTTTTTTTTTCAGCATATATTTTACAGTCAATAATTTTGGATTAGCATATTTCTGTTGTATATTATGAAGTCTGTTATACCGTTTATTATTTTACATCTGTCAATAGAATATTGTTACGTAAGTGTTGCGAGTGTTTCGCCGCGGGAACAGCGTAACTCCCTTTTCTTCGTATTACGATAACCACAAGGCTTATACTATTAATACAAAGGTCTTACAATTCAATAGCTAGTACGGAACGCCACACACATGGGCAATGGCCTTACCCTTTTCGTTAATTGTGTGTCCATCATGAAGTTGTGCACGTGCTTCTCCGCCCGCGTAAGCTCGAGCTTCCTGGAGACGACTGCCACCAGCAAAGCGGTGCACCCCGCGCCCTAAAATTTCAAGAAAATGCGACTTCTCGTGAGCTTCTCTTTTACGTGAAATTTTTAGATCCTGAAACTTCCGCTTTTCGCGCACCTCTCTTAAGAACCTTAAGTATATACGTCCATTTTTCGAGAGAATCTTTTTCCGATTCCTCGACGATCCCTCAAGCTGGTCTCAAGTTGAATGTAAAGAAAAAAATCGTTTTATTTTATTCAAGATATGTCCTTCTAGTAGCGACAGTTTCTTACGATGCTTTGTAGATTCTCTAATACCTTCGGAAAGTCTTCCTTTTGATCTCAAAAGTAAGAAGTAATCAAACTTAAGAAGCTTGATCAAAAGAATCAAATGGCGAGCGAACAAAATGCGTATGTCAATGGACTAAAAATTGAGATTTCTGAAGAAAAAAATAATTTTCTAAGACATCCCAAGATCTACAAAAGATCGTAACAATTTCCTTGCAAGTTATAGAATAAAATAAGTAAAAAGGGAAAAAGAAAGAATCGCTTCAGTTCTCAGTACACCCAACTTGATATTTTGACTTGTATTTAATGCACTGAGAAATATATTCTGATTAAACCAACAAAAAAATCCAATCAAAATGCTGTTCTAGTGTTTAGTGACGCTTTCGGGAACATGTATATCTTTTGGGAAAATTATTTGTATTCTTAACTATAATTACATGTTACTATAATTATAATTATTGCTGCTATAATGTTATAATAATGATAACTGTATGTACAATAGAATTCAATCAATAAATATACATTTGGCAATCGAAATTGACTATAGTCATTATTAGACTATAGTTATTATTATACAATAAAATTGTTATAGTTATTATCATTTAACTATAATTTACATTTTTTGGACCAACCATACGATTATAGTCCCAAAAATTATAAATTTTAGTAAAATTACAGTAATTGCAACCATTGTGTGTTATGATAATAACTACATATAATTATAGTCATTTTCCGAGAAAGAGAAAGAGTCAATTTCATGAAGCGGGCTTTGGAACGTATAGTAAATTATCATTCGTGATTGGATTTCCGGAAACAACTCGGAAAGCGGAAGTTTCGAGGAATTAGTTCGTGTTGCTGGAACTAGTGCTGATCAAAGCTCGGCGCTAGCCGCGAGTGTTAACGGATTAGTGGAGAGCGTGGCTGGATGGAACAAGATCGAGAAGGAAGAGATGGATAATGGGTAGGGAAGTGTGATAATATAATAAGGAACAGCTTGGGCGTTCCCCGAGGGAGTGAATGGACGTGGCGTTTATTGCGTCTCCAAGCAATGCGTTTAATTACTAGCGGTTACCGTGTGACCGTAAACCAGAAAGCGTCGAAACCTGATGGCGGCGTACAAATCACGGCGATCTGCAACTTGGGTCGGCACACGAACGAGATCGATCGATTGTCCGCTCAGCTGAGCGACGCTCATTACGCTTGTCCAGCAGTAATGAAGCTTGGAGCTTAATGCACGAGTTACATTGGGTTACATGCCTGCGGAGTCGCGCGTCTCGACTCGGTTGCGGTCGCGTATATTGTGCCCCGGTAGTTTGTGGTAACTACAGTAAGGATTAACGACCGGCGTAATCGACAATACGACGAGCGTAATATAATAATCGTAATTTTCGCTGTCTTTATCAAAACAATTTTGTTAAGATAAGTCTCGCGTTTAAGCACTGAGAGAAAAATGTAGTATTTGTAATTATAATTGAGAGAATAATAAAATAATTACAATTTTACAATCATTTTTAGATCCTGATCATATAATTATGTTAGAATTACTATAAATATATAGTTATCACCAAGAACGACTATAAATTATGATATTGAGCAATTATTTTTTCTCTCAGTAAAGAAATTCAATTTCCTTCGTTTGAGAAAATAACTTTAATTAAAATAAAAATTTAATATATGGCTACACTATGAGAAAAATGAGTTTGTTACAGGAACAAAAAAAGAAATGACAAATATGATGGTTTGGTAGGAAAACGATCGATCAATTACTGTTACTGTGCAAATAATTTCTCATTATGCAACAAATCATTATGTAACAAATAATATACGATTTATAATACAAATCAAAATAATCAGTATTGTGTTAGCAAATAGAAGTCTATCAAAAATAGATTAAGTTTTACATAAATTGCTTCTATAACATTATACTAATAATTAGTTGGAATACCAGACTAATTATCACAACAAATATTAAAACAATAATTTGTTGTCACTATTTCCAAATCATTTATTAAAGGTGGCTTGTTAAATTAACAAAATTATTTCTCTCAGTGTATACATTTATTTTTAAGAGTCAAATCTTTCCTACAATGGATATATGTACGTTACATTTCTCTCGCGAGTCGTTATTATACGTTTGACAGAAGACGTGTTATCGGTGTTACCGCGTCTCTATTATAGGATCAACGTCCCAAGCAACGCGTTAAACGATCGAGAAGAGTTTGCGAGAACGGTAAGAATTTCAATTTGTGCTAGTTTATGTTCTGCATTATTCTCATCCTTACCATCATTCCGGTGGAGACGGCTATACCTCGACCGCAGTATGTGTTGGGCACGATGTCGCCGAAACCGACGCTCAGGAACGTGATGGCGATGAGCCACATGGCGTTGAGGAGATTTGCATGTTCCTCATCGTGGAATCTGCGGTAATGAAACGACAGACGCATTACTTTAATGATAAAGCGTGTGCGAAGATGAATGCGATATATCTTACGTTTCGAGATCCTTAAACTTTGTGAGTACGCTACGAGTTGAATGTTTCAGACTTTAAGATACTCGGAACTTCAAGACTTTAGATTTCTAAAAGGACTGAAAGTTGCAAATACTCTATTCAAAAACAGATAATCTCTTTTCGAACTATCCTTAAGTCTGAGGGTATCGAGATCAGTAATCAGATTCAGAGCACGTGTAATGATTCCTCTTTCAGGCTTTAATTGATATTAAATTGTGGGGAACGGTTATTTCAGGATATCTAATTTAATGTCGCTGATATTAGAAGGACATTATGGTCTAGATTATCGAATTCCTCGATTCCTTTTTTTATTGGCGACTCGATACGTCCGTTTTGCCGTAACCAGTATTTAATCTTCACCCGAGGGCTGAGCGACCACCCTAGGGTGAGCTACGGGCAAGTAATGTAGGATAGAAGACAACATTATGCCCCCCACGAGATTCATTATCGGGCGCAAAGAGGATTGGGGTGACAATGCGAGTGACGTGCCAGGCTGTAATCCAACGTCGTAAAGCGGCTTTAACGGCCTCGTTACACGGCCGATGTTACACGATTTCGCCTTCGCATGGATAGTGAAACCATCTTTTAGTGCTCATTAAGGGTTCCGGCCTCGATATCTAAGAACCAACTTAGTCAGTTGATTATCGTTTCACCGGACGACAAATCACGAAAAATCCTAACCAGGGGTGCTATTCTGTACACGTCTACTGATAGTTGTCGATGTCATTATGTGTCGCTGCACAGCTTTTTTACAAAATATCTGTGCAAGCTGACATTACTTGTTGTTATTTTGACGTCAACAGGAAAACGTCATTTTGATACCAAAATGATGACAAATATAACGTCAGCTTGCTAAATACTTGGAAAAATAATATACATAAAAAATAGTATTATATTCTTCACTTAATTATATATTTGTTGATAAGACTGTACTCATATTATCAATATTATAACAGTAATAAATACAGTAACATGTAATTATAAATGATTATTAAAAATATGAGCAATCAATTACTACAAACAATTTTAATTAAATAATTGTAATTTTGATAAAAGTCGTGTTAAAGTTGTTAAAATTTAAAACATTGTAAGTCCAAGAAACAAAATGCAAGATAAAGCGTTATAGATCCGAATAAAAATACCAATTGTACAATAGATTTACAATATATATTTTGAATTGCATTATCCATTTTTTTCTGCTTGTAGCAGCATTTTTCATGTCAAATATTCATTTTTAATAGAACACAGCACTTAAAATTAATTTATATAATACAATTTTTACAATTTTGGCACTTATAATATAACATTTTGCCATGACACACTTCAATAGTATCAATTAACAGTAATTAAATGGGTCTCAAACAGATTTAGCGTCAGTAACTGCATTACAGATTTTGGTTTTCAGCTCCGAAAGATTAATGTCTTTAAATGATACCGTAATAACATTTTACTACCGTAACAAAAATTAGCGATAAAAAGAAAAATCTTTTCGATGAGATTAACCCGTGTAACGAATTCTTACTTTTCCACTCCCACTCGGTTCCGATAAAATTGATGACTCGCGCTTGATGTAACGAACGGTCCACTCTATAGAAGCCCCATGAAACGGATTATTCTCGTAGCAACGCTGATTGTATGACTGATTGTTGGCTGCGCACCGTGAAAATCGCTTTATTGTCGTGAAAATACGCACGGCCACGTGCAGACGCACACTGAATAAAATATCATTCGTATTTCGCGACAATTTCCGGTCCCATAATCCGAGCGTAAAACTGGCCGCGGGGTCTGCACGATGTATACGTTGTTGTGAGAGCAAAATTATCAAATTGATTTTTTAATTTTGAATGCAGATGCAAATACGCGACCGCAAACTCGATAATCTCGAACCGCACGAGTTAGTTGAATAATACGATATTACGCATCGATATTATACACGATGATTTGTTTTATAAAATGGATTTGGACATATTTATTTATTTTTGATAAATAAACATTCTACGCAGTTTGCGAAAAAACTAACAGCGGCGGAAATTCATAATAATAATTAATAATGGTAATCATAAAGCATAATTTATTATGACATAATGCATTGAAAATCATGACATTAAATTTTATTAAATACTGCTAACAATCTTCACAAAATAGAGATTTAAATAAATTTAATACATACACAACTATCACTATAATATTTCACATATTACGTATTTAAATTAATAGTAATGGAAACTATAATAATGGTGTTTCGCCATAGCATTATTTACAATTCGTAGCATCGTAATTTGTGTGTGTATTAATATTAAACATTGATTAAAATATTGTTAATAAACTACTAACAAAATAGGCATTTAAAAAGAATTTATACATTTATTTAATTACTTGTTGAAAAAACATTCTACTACAAATTCGACATATTTTTTTTATCAATATTGCACGTGCGAGTTGTATTTACATAATAAAATAAAAAATAATTGAATTATCAGAATAAACATCGAATGAAAATTGAAATTCCTTTCGTAAACACCGCTTCATTTGCTAAAACATTTTGCGAGGCATTGCAATGTTCGGGATATTCTCGTATTCATTTAGCATACGTCGGAAATTTATCGGAAAGCCGAATGTTCCTAGCATTATCGGGCGTATTATCATAATCGACTATCGAGTAAGGGTGGAGGGCGATAAATCAAATACGAGCCATTTTCAAAGATTGCCCTACGGGCAACAATGAAACAGCCGGCCGACATTATCGCGGTTTAAAATCATTCATTCTGCATCGAGGATGCAGGATGGTAGAGGCAGCTGGTAACACGTCGACACACATTTCGCCGAATGATAAATATTTCAGTTAAGGACGTGGGTGGAAAGCCTCCCGTCATCCATTAAGGAAAACCGAGTAGGTTTTAGTAGACGGCAGGTAAGAAGGATCCTTTTCCTCCGAAATACATGGCTGTAGGGATCAATGGCAGACGCCTTATATCGTCCGGGCGAAGATTGATTATTCCTGAAATCGGCGCAACTATTTATGGGAAGAATTTAATTATCAGTCAGAGTCTCCGAGATCCGCTAAATCCCCGCGATCGCCAACCAGCGACCCCAATCGGGGATTCCGACCCGCTTTGGCGGAAGGATGCACCGAGATTTATTATTACGGCGCGGTAGTGCGACGGACGGACGCGCCATTAGATCGTAGATCAATCATCGTACGCAAATGAGTCGCAACCATAGAGATGTGTATGATTCCGAAATGCACGTGTCACTGCTCTTCCTCCCTTCGAATAATGGATCGTGTGAATAAAACGAGAACTGCTGCCATTGCTAACAGCTTCAGTTGTTATATCGCATAACATGAAGTGATCATACATCATCCTATCAAAGAACTTACAAGAGAAAAGTATTTGATACTTGGGATTGTAATTGTATGGCAAAATAATTATGATAGAAGCTCCATTTTTAAGTTATTACTGCTATAATGTTAGTAATAATATAACAATCAAAAATTATTATGATTGTTTATAATTATTTTGGGTGCCAACTTATTCTTTCTTGTATATAGAACTATATATGGATATAATTATTATTATTATAAATAGAATATTATTACTATAGTTATATAATAGCAGTAAAGCTCTTAACCATAATTATCTTATCATGTAATTATAGTTACTGAACACTTTTCTCTCAATGCAAACACCAAAAGTAAACTACAAAAAATAGCGATTATATTTCGATCGATATATCCGAAAAATGATTGATTAATAAATACAAAAACATATAATTGAGCAGATTCTTATTTATTTAAAATTTTCACAATAAAATAATATTTATTCATATATTTGAAACTGTCGATTTTTAAAGATATTTCTTTTAATATTTTATAAATAATTTTATTAGAATATTCATACGTTCAAGTATAATATAAACTAAAAAAGAAAGCTAATAAGCAACTTTTTCTCCTTAATCATAAGTAATGACTTATAATAAATATTTGGCTTTAGTGATAGAGAAGATCATTTATTTTACTTTCATGCTAAATTTTGTCACACTAGCTTTATTTTTATTTTCCTACTTAAAATTCAAATTTGGATATAAGATGACAAAGATGTTTACCCTACTCTTAACAAGGTCGTGAAAGACTGTCAATATCAGCTTTCTGGTACAAACGCACATATAGAACATATATTTTCTTATGGTCTTAAACTACTTGGCATAAGCAAGAATAATTATTTAACTGCTTATACAATCCGAAATATATTCAGTCTTCGAACTTCATTAAAATTGCCAAAATGTAATATTATACCGAGAAAAAAATTAAAGCTATTGACTACGTTTTAACGGAATATTTTTAATAATGTGCTTATGATTATAAAGTAGGAGTGAATATGCTTAATCATTTTTTTATACAAATATATATTCATTCGAATTGAATAAAAAGTATTTATTCGTTTCCAATAAATACATAAAAAATTATATTCATACTCTTGTATTTACCATATATTCATTATTAATTCATCTATTCGAATATTTGATATTGGATACATTAGTTTTGATAGCATCGATAGCTATAGAAAACTGTTAGACGTGGAGGATTGACAGATTTTGATTAATGATATAATTTTGATATAATTATAGATGACAAAACCATTATTCTATAAGGCCAATGTAACCCAAGATTTTATCAACGCAGAGAATCAAAAGCGTGGAGCAAACGATACTGCGCGTGACTTATCTTTTATACACAAACGGGTTTATTCTTACCTCTCGCACTGTCGTAGTGTCCACGAGGCGATGATCCACAATGAGACCATGAAGACTAGCAGCACCGTACCCGGGCAGATGGTCATCAGGGTCTTGAGGACGAACCTGGTGTTAAAGTTGATGCGATTCAAGGCCCCTATACTTCGCGACGACGCGTCCGTGAAGAGCTTCGAGTGCAGCAGCATCACTCGGCAGATGAGGTAGAGCCTGAGGAACATCGGTAGCGAGAGGGTGACGTCGTACGGCACCCACTTGGAGCCGATGTCGCCGTTCTTGTTCGCCAGCTTAGTCGTCCACAGGAAGTAGTACTCGCCCGGGATCGGGTGGATCGCGCAGATCGCCAGCTCCACTGAGATTTGTGCGATCCGCTGCCAGGTCATCGCGATCCGCCAGTCGTCCGCGCAGTTATCGATCATGAACAACTGTTGCCCGACAAAAAAAACGGACAGATAACAAGAGATAACACTCTCGTGACCGGAAAGTGTCTGTCTAATGTTGTTTAATGTTTTATGTGCTTATAAATCGGAGAAATATTTTTTCCTCAGAAATATACCCAAGCAAAACAGTTATGATGATATCAGAATGACTAAACGAGAATTTCTGTTAGTCGCATATCAATGATAAATAAATGATTATATGTATCAAAACATATTTCTCTAACAATAAGTATATAACATTTACTTAAAAGGGGAAAAACAGTGATCAAAATGTTCAAGAAGCAGTCACAAATCTAAAAACGAAAAGTAGAGAACATGACGATTACATCCCGCAACCAGTGAAAACAGTTTTCACTGACTGAGATATGTTACCGTCATGTTTACTTTCCAGCTTTATTCTTCGATTTCTGACTGCATTCTAAGCACTTTGACCACTGTTTTTTCTTTTTCAAATAATTGTTATATTTTCTTCTTTCAGCGAAGAACTGTCAAATTTTTTAGATGTAATAAGTACTAATATATTTGAGCACAATCGTTTGCGATCTTGAGGACTCAATTTTTTTGTTACCATTCAGTTGTCCAGTTGGTGGGATGAATATTCTTTGTCTTGTTATGGGATGGAGTTTGATTGCAAGAAATTTCGTAGATTAGACTAGACGGATTGCACAACAATTTTATAATGTAATTCACTGATGGCTGTTGTTTCTATTTTTGTATGCGCTGATAATGGCTAAAAAATAGCTAAATTGTACGTTCTTTTATTGTGAGTATAACCAAAATGCCAAACACATTAGTTTCAATAAAATTAAAAATATAAATGGAAAATTTATTTTTTATTAAATATTTAGCGCACTAATTACAGCATTGGTTTCTGGACCTAATTTTCAACTTTTTATTATTGTTGACTTTAAAATGATTATTAAAAAAAATCTTTTCTAATTTATTTTAATGTCATATTGACGTTAATGTGACCTGTTGTTCTGCTTGGGTTATTCAAAGGAATAAGCTATAAATTATTACTTAAAATATTATTTTTGTATTCAAATATTTAAATAATCTCGAGAATTATTTGGAGGAATATTCGATTTTATAATGATATTTCTAATATTATTCTCGACGAATTTAAATACCTAAATATTACTCCGATAATTATTCCGAGGAATATTTAATCAAGAGATGCGTTTATATAATTATATAAAGATTATTTTACATGTTCTTTTTTACGTTGAAGGCCTTGGATATTTACCTTCCCTTTATTGAATATTCCTTTATAAGCTTTCATCGATAAATCTCATGAGATTTAATATGCAAGTACGATTGAGAGTTAATTGAAACATATTATTAACTGTTCAGATAGGTATTCTCATCGAAGCTAAACATTATTGAAAAATGTCTATTAAATCCGCCTATCTCGCATGATTGTTTGTCGAGCGGGCAGATAAACGAATAAATTAATACTCAGTCCTTCAGTATTATCATACGCATATTCAAAGCGATTTTTTGGTATGTCGACTGATATTGATTGCGCGAAATTGCCAATCGAGACAAATGAGCTCACGTATCCCGGATACGAGAGCTCGCTCTTTGAGCCTCCAGCTCGATTAATATGAATTCCAGCCGCTTTGCCCTGACTTGATTAAAACGCCGCGCCACGTATTCATTGTTTATCGTCGTTTATCCCGTGCGAGAGAACCGTACACACGCCACCGCCATTCCAGTAACAAATCATCCTTAACTCGGTAACGATCCTGTCAGATCTAAACAGATCGCGTTAAAGGACCCTACATACTGCAAACACACGTATCATTCGAGGCACGTAATACATGATTTGTATCGTGTCGTGATACGGATTTTTGATTTCGTCGCTCTTCGACGCCTCGAATTTTTATTCCATTTTGATATAATTTATTTTCTCAATCGGAAAGATTTTTACGGATATAAACGCACATTTCTATATACCGTTTGTAATGTTTAACTTAACAATATAACGGTAATACAATACACGTGTTATATAAGACACGTATTATATTATAATGTTGAATGAGAAATTACAACAGGTACGCTACACATGTAACTTGATGTCTACTGCATGGATTCATTTTATCTTTTTCATATTAGAATCACGCAGATTCTAATTAATTAACGTAAATTAACAGTAATATATATACATATATATTACATTAATATTATAATTTCCTATTCAATTATATAAATTTAATATAATATATATTGCATATTATAACAGTTGTTTTATATCATTGATAAAGAAATTACAATATATTGATACAGTTAATTTTCTCTAAAACAAAGCAAAAACAAGTATATCTCTAAAGGAATTTTTTTACAATTAGTTTATCAATCTTCTACATTCCCGAAATTTGGCCATTTAAATTCGGGATACTCTGTATATTATATATATCATGAATTTGAGTTATTACGTATAAAAAATTCAAGGCAGAGTTCTAAAAATATAATAGAAAAGTATTGAAATTTTTGAAAACTATATATTATTTTTCATTGTAATAAGTGTCATACAAAAAATTATTTATTTATTGAGAAACAAAATGTTGATCAAAATTTATTATTCTTTAATTTCATGGCTTTTTTAATATCCTGTATCTCTGAAACTATAACATAAATTTATATAAATTTTTCAACATAAAATAATCTTAAAAAAATCAGCTTTTAAAATATATTATAGTACTTGAGAGACATGGGAATGGTTTTGCAGAGCCAAACTGATTTCACTAACTATTTAAATATTGCGCGATATCACAGATTCCTATTATCGGAACACTAGCGTGGGAGGTTATTAGAACTTGTGAAGCATCGTAAATCATTCCTTAAGTGTCCCCCGCTCCAAAGTGTCGGTTAGAACCACACGATTTTAAACTTCGCCTCTTTGACAATGGAGTTGTTCCATTTTGAGGATCTCCAGGATCCTCGGGATACGATACATCCATCACGAGATGCGAAGATCTTTTATATCTTAGCGATATCTCACCCGCGTGATACATCGTGGATACTTTGCAGCTCGTATTTCTCAGCCAGCGCTGAAGCTACGGAAGATGCGACCCACTGGCGTCCTGAATAGATTAGTATAATGTAGTGGGAGTCTATTTATCCGGTGGGATAATCCGGAAGATACGAAGACTGTCACGAACAAAAATGTGAAAAAAATTTGCTACTTCACCGTAAAATAAAAGGTAGGATATGCAACACAAAGATGCTTGACGATGGCAAAAATACAAACTGCCACATGGATGTGCGTTGAGTACATTTCAGGGTTTAACTGGTGGAGTCGGCTTGAACATCACTGATTTATGGATCCATGAATCTATGTAGCAATGTCATACCTTCTAATCTTTACGTTATCTGAGCGGCCACAGACTCATGGATACTCTATAACGAGCTTTGAAGGAGGCTATAGTATTACTAGCCGGGTTCTGCGATGTGAGCAAAGATACACAGAATATTAATAGCAAATTTCCTGGAAGTGAATAAACGTTCGTTAAATTTTTGATTCTTTTTTGTTTTATCAAATTTCGTCGGCATACAAAGAGAACAGTTTTTTACCAAAGTATCTAAGGGTTTAACTATTATAGGTCTGAAAATAATTTATTGAATCTTTAAAATAATTATGTAGAATGATTAAATATCAAAATGACAATGCTGCAAATACTTTTAATATTCTAATTCTAATTCGAATGTCCTACATATGTATTTTAATAGTCTAAACAAAATTATTTGAAAATTTGTAATTGAATTTTTACGTACTTCAGTAAAACCACATTCTTCTTGCAATTTATCTTGTTCCTTCTTTTTTCACTTTTTTTCTATTAATTCTTTTTGTGAAGATTGACATTAGGAATCGAGAAGGATTGTTAACGACTAGTTATTCGATGCGGAATGGAATTCGAGAAAGTCGATGAAAAATTCATTCACGGAAAGAACGCTTTTGTTGAAGTATCTAAAAGATATTAGTTGGATTTGAAAGTAAATTTTGTCGAACTAAAAATGAAAAATTATATAGGATGCTGAAACTGATTGCCGAAATATTAAAACTTTTTGCAACTTTGATCATCATGCTTGAGTTTCTTACATAATTACTTTTAGAGTCCAACAAAGAATTATTTTAAAAACTGTATTTATACAAAATCTTTAGATATTTCAGTAAAATCATTTTTTCCGTGTATCTATATAAAATATGAACAAAAATATGTATTTTTCTTCATATTTTATATAGATACACGGAAAAAATAATTTTACTGAATATCTAAAGATTTTGTATAAATATAGTTTTTAAAATAATTCTTTGTTGGACTCTAAAAGTAATTATGTAAGAAACTCAAGCATGATGATCAAAGTTGCAAAAAGTTTTAATATTGTACATGTGTACACATATTGTATATACATATACATATATATATATATTATATATACACACGTATATTATACACACACATGCACGCACGCGCGCGCGCGCGTACGTACATGAGTTACACTATTGTGAAAAAAATTTTGTTCATGTCAATCAAAATTCTAGTTATTTCAACTAAAATTATAACCATATATCCATTTTTAACCAGAATTCTAATTAATGTAGAGAAAAAGAAAAAGAAAGCATCATTTATCGAATGCTTTGAGACAAGTCATCCTTTTAAGCGTAGAAGTCGTCTTACAAATTAGAACTAATAATGTAAAAACTTAACTTAAATAAATATAATATAAATTTAAATAAAGTAAAAAATAAATAATAAATAAAGTAGAAAATAAAAAAATAAACTATGAGAGAGAGGGGGAAGAAAGGAGGGAGAAAAGAGGGAGGGGAGGGGCGAGGTAGAAGATGATCAGAAACCTATGCGGACGGCATTGATCGGAACGATGTTTCCCAAGGGAAACCTCTCTCCCTTCGTTTTGTAGAACCAGGTGAATCCCGGCAAATCTGCGCATGCAAATCGTTGATGAACGACAATCAACAGGTGCCAAAAGGTCAGCAGACTATTAGGCTCCAAGCCAGCCGTTGTTACCGCAAGATTGCGCGAGTCAGCTTGATGTAGTCGGGCTAATCATGAAGTTGTAAACTTTCATTCCTAATATTTGCAATTACGGATATCAATAGAGTCTCAATTCTAAATGATTATATAATAAAATAAATAGATAAAGTTATATATATATAATTATAAACTATAAACGATTTCCTCCCTGAACTTCATTGCGTAACAATGTTCATATACTTTATATAACAAGTGATAAAATAACAGATATGAAATTTATTTCACGTGTTCGTATTTTAATTTAATATTTAGTCGCGATCAATATGTTGATTCCAATCAACAAACAACGAACTCAAAGCTTTTCCTTAAAGAAAAGTCGACTGCATGTTCTAGACATTTATTATGAGATTGGGATAGTCCGTATATATAGAAAAGAATTTGTCTCTAAACGACATGCCATTCTCATTTAACAAATTACGTATGGATCCATACAACGGATATGCACTGAGCTTTATTGAACTTGAGCTTCCAAATGATTTCTTTTTCATGGAGAAAAGAAAAGCAGAAACCCGAGAAACCTGCTTTGGTCTCGAAATGTCGCCACATTGATTCTCCTCGAATCGCAGGGACACGGCAATATCGGAGTCACAATATATCGCGGCAAAATTGCATCGCGTATACTACGAGGCTGACGGAAGCGTTTTTCCAGCACATTGAGTCGAAATTATCGTATTTGGGATACGCGAGGGATATTGGCAACTATCGTCTTTCTTATTCTTCACGTTGCGACTGACTATGACATTCTTCAGAAACACACTCGTGATAGATACTGGCCGATTTGCCGCGTTTAAAATTAATCCGTTTTCCGTTAAGTAGTATTGACATGAAACATCAAAGTGTGAACTTGCTAGAACATAAATCATTCATTTCGACACATTTAAATTTGTTTTTTATTTATCAAAAGTTTATGAACATTTTTTTTCAAAAATCTAGTATATGTATAATATACGTATATATACATATGTAAAGGAAAAAGTTGCTATATTTTAATTGTAATGGGAAGATCCTCAATGAGAATATTTTTGAAGGAAAATTAAAGCTATTATTATTTTGAGTCGGAATAGTCAAGAGATGTAAAGTATCACTTAGACGTACGCGTATAATATATAAAAGAAAAAAAAAACAAATTTGCACTTGCAGTGCAAAATTAAGTAATCTGCCAAAATTGAAGGAAGGTTCAAATTCTATGTAACTTATATCTCCATAATCTATAAATTAAATTTGCATTGATAATTTTCGAAACTTCCATATCCACATTGAAAGGACGCAAATAAAAAATAAAAGTTGTTGAACAAAAACTTCGGAAAATCTCTTTTTAAAACTTGAAACGACGGAACCACTCGCGATGCAGCAGTGCCTTTCTCCAAGATTTTTAAAATTCTATACGCTCGCACTAACGTTAAGTTTATGTTTATACAAAACCGCTGCGCTCGTTTAGAGTTGCACAAGAAATCGAATATCTAAGTCACACACCTACTTCCTTGTAGAATACCCGATGAATAACGAGTGTCTCACGGCGACTTGAAAGACGGTCAATATTTGACTTGACGCTTAAACGTTCGAGCCAATCCAGGCTTTGCGTAACTTTGTGAAGTTCGCTTCAGTGCCGGCCATAGGTATCTCATTAAGACGAGTTCCGACCTAGTCGGAAGTGAGTCGAGAGCTTAGCAGAGAGACTTTTTATCGGATACATTAATGAAAAGGTTTTTCTTTGCTCCAAACCCGTCATTATTCTCTGATGTCATTGTCGCGTGAGATTATCTTTTAATTCGACATAATTAAGTCGAGAATTTTTTCCTCACCTTACGTCTTCAAGAGATATTATACATGTATGATACAATATATGCAGTGTTAAAAAGAAAATGTTAATTATTACTTCTTGCATATCTCAAAAAGTTTGCTACAGATTTTTAAGTCAAAATTAACATTTTATTTTTAACAATGTATGCTACGTAAAATAAAAATATAATATTATATATTATATATTTTATATCACGTATAAATATATAAACAACAATACGCTCAAAGAAAATTATAGTAATAGCAGTTATAAAGGCAATTATACAAGTTTTAATGTACATACATAGTTGAATAAATTATTTTATAGTCATTGCAAAAAAATTATTATATATTATATGTATAAAGCTTGTACACTGTCACCTTTGTCATTATATTTTTTTTTCTTAAAGCGTATAACATAAATATATAATATAATATTTACACACATACATATTTATATTTTATACTCATATAATATTTTTAGAGTATTATGCAGTGAAAAATGTAGACTAGAATGTTTCAACGTTTTCTGCGCAGCATAACAAGCTAAAATTCTTATTTTAAAACGGACAATAAAAAGGCAATTTATCTACAGTTTACGTGATAAAAATTTCCCGTTAGCAGAACAGACAAAAATGAATATTCCGTAATAAACAGCGGCTTTCTTGGCGAGTACCCCATTATGTGAATTTTCAAGTCGCTTAAATTCGCGAGACGTTACTTATTGATCGAAAGGAACAGAGTTACACGTTTATTCGCTCCACAAATAGATACGTCGATGCTCATTCAGTTCACAGTTTAACAATTTAGACAGAGAGGTCTCGGATAACGCATAAATAATCGGCGATCGATGACGTCGCGTCGTGCGTCGAATAGATAAAATTCTATCACGTGCGCGACGTAATTGGCTTTTTATTAGCGACGCATTAACACTCGCATACCTACGAAATCGCATTCGCAATGGGTGTTTCGATTAGCTTCGCGTCACATCGATTTAGCCGTGATTTTGACCAGACCGGCACAATGGTCGCACCGTTAAATCCCGTAATCACTCGGGCGTAATGTCGCGCTTGGTCTCCGAAACGCAAAAACCGATTCGCTGCTGCGAATTACGCTTCCCAATTCCGGATTTATTTTATTCCCAATTATTCTAGCCATTTATAGTCACCGGTAATTTATATTTACCATTCTAGCAAATTATAATAAAAGTATAATATATAATAAAAATAACTTTTTAGCATAAAAGGATTCTAATAATGATAATAATAATAATACCGTACGCGCAAGCACCTTTTGTCCTTTTTTTCAATTCAGGAAATTTATTTTATTCCCGATTTTATTTGTGGTCATTTAAAGCCGCCGGTAACTTATATTTATATTTTTAGCAATTTATATATGAAAAATTTATATGTATGAATATATAATAACAATAATCCTTTAACGCGAAAAAATATTCTAATAGAAATAAATAACAGTAATGCGCAAGCATTTTTCAATGAATATTTGATTTATAGATTTAAAAAGACAGGAAAACTTATTGTCCATCTTTCAGTTTTTTCAAGCTCAATTTTGTTGGGAAGGGGACTCGAGCAATCGTGCGAGTGAATGTAAACAACAACGATAACAACTTATATATCTCCAAAACAACTGGAAAAGGTACGATTCTGTTTTCTCTTTAAATTTAAATGTCTTTTCGTTTAAAGCTTTCTTTATTTTATTCAAATATTCACTTCACGAGAGATGTATTATACGTACCTGAACTTCTAAGGCATGATAAGCAAATATGAGGCCAAGCAGTATCACAGTAGACACAGAGATCAGGGTTTTCAGTGCTGTCGAGAAAAACGAGGCCTAGAACATAAAACAATTTTGTAAATAAATACTTGACAAATATATAGTAATAAAATATTTTAATTCTATATATACATTTATTTTCACGTAATTTATATTTCTATATTTATAATTGATACACGAATAAAATGCTTTACATGACAACTGTTGTCATGTTGATTCTTATAAAATACAAAATATTTCTTTCATTAATTTTAAAAAAGAAAAATGTATTTGCATAAATTCCTATAGCAGAAATATGTATTTAAAAAATCATATTATTTTTTGTATTGAGAGCAAAAATAATTGTAAAATAAACGATCGTTTAATATTTCACCATTGAATTATATAGATTAATAAGGATATAGCTCAAAGATATAAGTAAATTTAGTATTAAGCTTCTACGATTAACATAGAAATAGCGAACTTCAGTCTTATGGTTGATTGCCCACTTTTTAGAAGAAATAATGAAATATGCATACTACTTTGTGAAGTTGCTTGTTGCCACGTCGTAAAAGTCAAGTACGGTGCTTCTAACAACAACGTTCGATTTACGACTTGACCAGCAAAGGCGTGAACATCTTTAATGATCGTAAAAAGTGTCGTCGTAAAAAGAACATTAAAGAAAAAAAAAATTGAATACTTTCGTCGTATAAGTATCCTAAACAGAAACTCGGAATATTGCAATAAAATGGATTGTTTTAAATGCGCTTTAAATTACTGTGCATATGCATACACTGCTACAAATTCTTACGGTGTATCTCGAGCGCTATTTATCCTTTTAACTTCGACGGAAATATATCACGTGTCAAAAAAACAGCACCGTAAACGTAGGAATACTGAGTAAAGGCATCGCAATTAATTAGCTGACAATCATTTGGGGATATTTTAAATATCTTTTCGTAAGTTTTATATTATAAAAAAATCAGTATTAAAATATTTCTCTTTGCTAGATATAATAAGGAAAACTGAAACTGGGCGTCATAGAGAGTTATTAATTTTTAAAAAACTAATAACTCAACTGGAATATGGTGTTAAGCCAGTCTCATCAACTCCGATTAACTTATTTCCATTTCTATCGATACAAATCAACTTTAATCTTGGTTGAACTTACTCTTTATTTTTTTCTAATACTTAGAACTAGAAAAAGATGAAAAGTTAATTAAATTGAGATCAAAATTAAACTACATTCGTGGAAACGGGCATTGTAAAGAACTAAGAATAATTTAATAATAATTGTTATTGCCGCGTGCGTATGATACCAAAGACAATAAAATTAATTATTTTAATTATATTTTAATGCTATACATCGTTCTTCACAGTTGTCAGAAAATTGTTTTCGGTTTTACTAATTGGCAATACCAAAATTCAATTGGTCGACCAAGTTAATTAGAATTAGTGCGACTGGCCCATTCTCTTTTCTTTACTGTAGAGAGTGCTGATATGATATTAAAGTGTATGTAAATAAAATGGTTTGGCGCCACTTGAAGTATTCCTTCGTCTCATCGATTGTGTCGATTTTTTCCGCGTTACGTCCGAATAAGGGGGAGAAAAAATTATAATCGCGTTAAAATTCCAGCGTTACGTGCCACGCGCACTATAAATCTCAAGATATTTCTGAATTTTTACTGTAGTTTCTTGACATTCTCAAGATTTAAGGAAGCTAATTCCTGACGAGGTACATCGCGACGTTTGCTGCTGCTTTTAGGTTTCATTAATAGGCAACACATTATTTACAGCCACCCGAGTCACGTAGAGTAATTTCCGCATGTGCATCGTCGGATGCTCGTTTCGTCTGCCACACGATGTATTCGCGATACACAACGACGGGCGTGTCTAAGCTCGCTTGAGATGTTTGCCCGAGTTTGAAGTCTTCAGTTCGTCGCTTCTTTCATCTGGCAGTTCTTTGACCAAGCTCATTCGAAACTCATTTTAGTCTAATATAGTATAGTAACTGTAAGGCTCTTGATTAAAATTCGTTTGAAACGAGACGAAAATGATCGAAAAATAAGTAATCGCAGACAATTTCACAGCAAAATGTCAAACGAAATCTTCACGAATTATATTTAATTACATTCCTCTGTTTGTTACAAACGAAACGTACAATCTATTTTTATGTATAGTGGATTATTATTTTATATAATATAATTTTGTCGTTATATTATAACGCTAAATACCTACTAGCTATGTTTTCATTTAATTTTGCTAATTTGTGATTGGGAAACTACCGTCGAGATAACTGCCATTCTCGTTAATACCTAGGATCTGTAATGAGGAGATAGCTGTTCAGAGGGTAGCTCTAATGCTTCTTGCATGGTTACACACATGCATAGTTTACTCAGTGTTGGCATGAGAGCGGTTTACGAGATTTTCGATGAATTGTGGATCGCAATAACGAGCTGCTTTCCGGAAGAACGACGACAACAAGCTCGCTGGCTAAGCAAAGCCTCTTCCCGCTATGTAACCTGGAAAGGGATTAAGGGCTCGCAAGAAACGTAGGGAGCCAACTTAAACGTCAGTTGCCCTTTGCAAAATTTCCTTTACGAATCTCAGAAACAATACTCGCCTTGCGAAATGTATTTAAACTTAAATGATCTTATTATGAGCCACTCGCGTAATCGCGTTTGAAACATCAAAGAGGCATTCTCATTATGTGAGAGAGAGAAGATTTAGTATGCTTTAGTAAATAAGAATGAAAGATCTAAAGAACAGATATAAACGTGTAAATGTTCCGTTGCAGATCGCTATGAAATTTCGCACTATCACTCAGGCCGGAATTGTGCTTTATTCGACTCGAAAAAGTAAAATTTTTTTCTTACATTTTCGTCTGTCAAATAAAACTTCTGGGCACTATTAATGGATTAAGGGATTAGGAATAAAGTTTAAGCGTAAAATTTATTCCCCTGTCTAGGCCTTTCAAGAGTCGACTTTACGAGTGTTACGATGTTCGCGTGGATATACGAAATTACTATCGCGAAATTATGCAGCGTATAAATCATGTAACAAGCTGTAAAATTTGTGCGCATGGCCCATCATTGTTCCCGAGGCTTCCATTTGATGCCATACGTTTGCATTTTAGGTAAATAATTATTACTGCGTGCGTTTTAGTCGAAATAGTTACGAGGAAGAACTTTACTTCTCGCCAAAACTAGTTTGTCGAGAATTATCCGTGTTCGCGAAATATTGCTCACGTTAAACTGTTTAATCTCGAGAACGGAATACTTTAGATAAAATAACTGTAATAAGAATTACAAGTAAATACAAAACGGACATTATTCCAACTTTTCTCTCTGCGAGACAGAGAGAATAAAAGTCAGGGCAAAGTTTAACATTTTATTTGTCAAGTTGATTTCGAACTCTGATTGAACTCTGGATGATATAAGTCGAGAAACGTACTGCTATTTAATAATAATCATAATACTTATTATTCAAATACGATCCATAATTCATTAAACGTTAACATACAAACAAAATAAAGTAGCATTTCGAACATTTCCATATATTTATGTAAATAACTCGTCAGTCCTGGCAGATAGTATATTAATGATCCGGAAATAGATGGAGTGATAAAAACAAATTTTACTTACTCAATCCCAAACTGTGATCACGAGTTTGATCAAAACCTGACGAAAAACTTGTCGACAAAAATATTTAAAAGACAATGAAACATGGAGGTGTCAGCATTGTTATATTCGAATATAACAGTGTAACGGTATTTTGTGTGATCTGGTTTGGGAAATGTAGTCAAAATCGACGAATTTTATTGTATAATAAATAATAGAATATTGAAGAACCCCTCGGTTCTCTCAGAAAAAACGTTCTATTTTAATTTATTTATTATAAAAATATGTCGCTTTAAAGAGAGAGAGATAAAATTGATTCAATTCATATTAAGTGAAAATTGACCGACGAGATTACACACATATGAGTGAAAAGTACATACCATATTCGTATTTGCATTAATAATATTAAAATGTTATAAGTGTATTTGTACTAATAATATTAAATTGCTTGTCAAAGTAATTTGTAATATTACTGCTTCGATTTAAATTTGCAAATTTAAGAGGAAAATACCTTAAGCAAATGATTTCGATAATATGCATTTTCTATTTCATAAAGTTAACATGCGCAAAAAATACTTTATTCGTTAACTTAAAAATAAATTAAATAAAACTTATCGACAAATATTAACGATGTGATTGCAATATTATTTATATCTTTTATTTTTATTATATAATAAGTAACGTTTGTTTTATAATACATATATTGTCTTTTAACTTCTTATTAGGTGTGCGAAAAGATGCGCATTGCTCAGACTAAACAGATATTTGTTTAATTCTCTAGTTTAAAAATGTATGAAGTAGTGCATTTTCCCTACTGGAAAGTATTTACCTGTGAGAATATTATACCTTATATTATAAATTATTTATATTATATTATCATATATTTAATAATATATTTTCAGAAGAAATAAAACTGTCACTCATAAATCGAAATAATAGATTTCTTTGTGATTAAAACAAATAGGTATAAACAAAATTAAATAATTATATTTTTAATCAATCTAGTGTGTATTGTTTAATTTTTATAATATTTAATAAAATATTTATTATTTATTATTTTGATTAAAGTAAAATTATTTTTATATCGATAAACTTTTATCGGTATAAATATATTTTTTTATATAACTATCTAACCGGCAGTTTTATAGTCAAATAAATAAAATAAATTGTCATCCACAAATGTAGGGCATTTGCCTAAAATTATGCGTCTACCTACATACGAATGGCATGGCAAAGTGTTAAAGCGATTGGCACAGATCAGTAATGTAAATTTGAAAAAATCTGAGAATCGTAAACATTTTTTGGAAAAGTTTCACTGGAAAACTGCGAATTCAAATACGACGCGGAAACAACGATATCATAACTATCACCCAGAAAACAAGTTGATGTTATTTGTCGACAGATTTGTCAAAATATCAAAGATGTTATTATATTTTGACGTCAAAAGAACGACAAATAACATTAACTTGTTTGCTGACCAATTATAATGCTGATGTTCCAGAGATTCCATCGTTTGTCTAAAATACGATCGATTAGATTCACCGTGAAATGAATTTCAACAAATGATCCAATTATTATCGGTTATCGTCCTCTTAAAGATGAAAACAGGTGAGCTTACAGTGTCTATATGTGCGAATGTGTATCGGAATTCCGCGTTATAATAAATTCACGAGATTCGCTTCCATAAAAGCTCGTATCGATACGAGGTGAATGAAGAAAGGACCGCGAGGAAGGATTATAGGAGCTGTGATCCATGAATTAATGCAATTGCATCCTACGGGGCCGATTTTCCTGTCGCGATCCACGCCGGAAAATTGCTGGCGTTTTAGTTGGAAAAACGATTATAGCTTTCTTGATGGTGTTTAGAATGATGCAGAATTTATGCGTCTCTCGTCGGAAATAGGGAGAAGGAGGGAATATCTTTACACGAGATATCTTTAGAACGACTTTTCTGTTTTATTTATTTATTTTTTAAACTAATTTTCTTTTATTTTTCATTTGCTTATACCAAGAGCACATCATGCGTGTCATTACAAAAGACAAAAAATATCTGACGGTATAAAAAGAGTCGGAGAGACATAGGATTTTGTTGTAGAGAAACTTTAAAAAGGTCAAGACGTGTAAAAAAAGCGTCTGAGAGAGGCGTCTTTTGAAAGCTTTTACGGTATTTTTTTTAATAGAGCTATAAATGTCCTGCATGGTAATTAAGGATATATATGGTATGTCGCATCTCAAAGTATATATTTATCAAAATTTCATAAATTATTATTATGTCTAAATACATAAATCCGATCTTCATACAGTTTGAGTGCAATTCTTTTGTTGATTTAAAATTTATGCAATTTCTTTGTCTTGATTCTTATTAAAATTTTATTGTACTTAATTGCAAATTTGATAAAATTGTAGCATTACAAAATTAAATGTTTTATATATACTAATATTTGTGCAAAAATTCATTTTGATAAGTTTTATTGGAACTTACCACTTACTCACTTAAAAGTTATTTATTTACTTAAAACTGTAGTAAAAATGGTCAGTTTGCCGCATAAAACCATTATAAGCCAAATTATATTTGTTTTTCTTTTTGCAGTTTAAGAGTGCATTTATGACAAATTTTTTTAGGTAATATTAATTGATAACGAACTTGTTTAGCCTACAATTAATTATGATAATTACATTTTCATTTTCAGCTGATATTATTTAAAATATATATCCTTAAAAAATTTCTCAGTAAATTTATTAAAAAATAATGATTTCCGAAATTAGTCGTTGAGTTGCCATACATATGGCAACTGATACGAACTAAAATGAATATCGATTCATCCGGGAATCTATGGCGCCAGCAGGTGCTATAATTAAAAGCGACAAACTTTTCAGACGGATATAAATATCAGTTTTCCTAATTTCAGTTCAAACTTTCGGGGAACAAAACCAAAACGAGAATTTCGATTGTAGGCTAAGCGGCTGAAAAAAAAACGGTGAAAGTCTGTGAGTTCTGTCGAGAAGAAACATGACAAAGAAGTACGGCACGCAAGTTTATAATTTTTATGATGACAAAAATAATGCACTCTCACTCATCCCTCCCGAAGTTGCGTGCTCGTTTCTTTCCCTCTGAACTCGAGATGTTTCCACGCCGCACTGGCGAAAATGGACTCCCTATGAAACTTTAAGCGGATAATCATCCTCTTAAAGGCCCATCGATCGATCAGGACAATACGGGGAATCGTGCCAAGCCACCATCCCCTATTTCCCTTTTGGCGATCGGCGACTTCTCTTTGTTTCGCATCATCGAGCTTCTCCCGATGTTGTTCTGGCTCGGATGCATTCAGACCGCCATATATTCGTCCCGACGTTGATTATGTTAACTTCCGTTCCTAGCATTGGCATTCATACGGAAATGGCCGACGGCGATTAAGTATATTCCTCTTCTGTCTGTCTTTCCTTTTTAATAAAAGGTCTTACAACCCCTTCCCCAATATAGTTTTATCGATATCTTATTTTCTTCGATTTTTTCGAGATACAATCTCTAAGAGAGTTTGTCGTTAAGAATTTTATGGCATCTAATTATTATTCAACCTTCCAATTATTATCCAACAGACACACTGATGTGAGAGAAGTGTTTGATATTTGTGGCTATATCTTCGTGATAAAATAATTATAGTTAAGAGCTCCTATAACTATATTTATAGTTCTAATATACAAAAAAATGTTGACAAATAGTTAGCACCAAAAATAGTTGTAATTTATCGGCGATAATAATTTTTTTAAATATAGATAATTGTCAGAGGACTCAAAATTGCAATTAAAGTGTTACAAATTAAAAGGTTTGCTGTAAGTTATATTTAGATGGTGTTACAAACCTTATTTGAATTAGTGCGTAATAATTACACTACGCTGCACTTTTATAGACTTTAATTTGTAATCATTATAATTATAATTATTTAATATACGTATAGAATTACTACTAACATTAGTAGATAATAATTTTAAAAATGAAACTCCTAAATATTTTACCATGCAATTATAATTACATAAGAATCAAATATATTTTTCTTTCAGTGCACATTTTTTGCACTTTATCTGCAATCCGGATCTTTTTGACACAAGCAAAATTTTCCTCTTAAATTTTTCCGAAATAAAGAAAGACGAATGAAATAAAGACTTTAACATTAGAATTAAAAAACTGTTTTAATGTAATAAAATATTGATTTAATGTAATGAAATATAGAAATGACCTGAAATGTAACATTCTTTTAAAGTCTAAAACAATAAAAAACTTGGACTGAATAAGAAAGACCCAAATTGCAAATATATTTTTCTATTCAACATCAACATTCTTGTTTTTTTCTAAATAAATTATCTCTTGTTATAATTAAATGTGTTATATATACATACGCGTTTCATTGCTAAATTTGATAAAGATATAATTTTCAATATTACTGAATTTACATTCATTGCACATTATTACATGTATAAAACCTTTTAAATTGCAAATATATACACTATCTTGTAATCAAATGTAATGTATCAGATGTTGTATTACGTTTTTATTTAACTTTGCTTCTGTTAGAGTTTCAATAGCTTTTTGTAAAACGATGATAAAGGATATTCGAGATCCGCCCCCGCGCCAGCAATGCGTGCGTGTTAATATCGCTTCGTAATATCACGAGACTCGCGGGATATAAACATTCGTCGAATGCTGGGGATGTACGCGTTCAAGAGGTTACTATAGCGACGGCATGATCTATTCGTGCGTGTCCGTGAGCACATTCGTGCTGCCGAGCGAGGATGCGAGACGACGCGCGACGCGACGACGCCGTCGTTTGCGTGGTCACACCCTGTGAAATTAGCAAAAACCATGCATCACTTTGCCGTTTTTTGTCTATCGAAAAAAAAGAGAATTCAAGCGTTAAAATAGCGGCCTCGTGTCAGGATGCCGTGAGTTTCGACGGGTGGATTCCTCTGTCCTTGATAAAGAGAAAATATACATTCGTAGAAGGCGTTAACACGTGGACGACATGCGAACTCGATGAAACCTGGAAACGTATCAGATGTATTTGACGGAGCAGGGAGAAAGATGATACGAACGTGATCGAGCATCTTCATCAAATTTTAAATCGTTCTGCTACGTCAATCGTATTATCAAAATCACAAAAGATGCTTGAGTAAAAGTTATAAAACAAATCAAAATATTAGAAATGATCCTAATCTTTTATTGATGACATTTCTCTAAGAGTCAAACATTTACAAAATCTTCGATTATGTGTACTTAATATTATATAATCTCAAAGTAAGAGATTTTATAAATTCGACGAACACAGCAATGATAAGAATAATCAAAAATCTTTAAAAAAAAATTGAATTTTTCACAATATCAAAAATATTGATGTATATTTAACACCATGAGTTTTAATCTTTGTGTAAGTAAGTAAGGATGTTCAGTTAACACGTCAAACAAATTTTATAAATATAAATATAAATATCCTTATTTATTTGCACATTTCGCAATAAATAAATTTATTCACAGATTTCCAACATACTAAGATTTTTTTAATAGTTGACTCTTCATCAAAATTTAATTGTAATATTATTTCAATAATTTAACAGTGTTTTTAAATTCAAAATGACTACAAATATGATATATGCGTAGTTACATATATAATAATATATTAATTTACATTGAATTATTTAAGCATCAAAGTCATCAAAGATTCAGCTTCGACCATTATGGTCGTTTCTATTTCTTATTGGTTGTGTTCTCACATATACCGCCTAATAAAAATCTTATGAATTATTTTTATAGTTATCTTTTTTTTTAATGTATAGAATTAAATTTACATTATTTATATTTTTATGATGAGAAAGAGGAATGTAAAATTAAATTTAAACTTTAGGTAATTTTCTTTTTATTTTCGTTTTTTAGAGCAAGGTTTTTAATATATAATTATACATAAAGTGCTTTAACCACCTACCTACTTAAAGGTTAAACCTACACCATGACAGTGTCAATATAAATATTATAAATGTCGGTGTTAATTCTAATACTAACATGGTAAAAATTATGTAGACACCGCATGGTCGGTATTAATCCACACCGATATTTTTTAAAGTGCAGAAATAAAGGATAGAAAAGTTTAAAGAAAAGTTATGAAATATCTTACGGACTGGAAGAACGCTCTCGGCATTGAACTTGAACTTTATGAATACGTCAAAATTATACAATCGTTTTTTATAATCCACCAATAAAACACACGCTTACTAACGCGATGGAATCTTCAATTCACCACGTGTTTTGATCTCTCGCACAAGCATACGCCAATTTACTACATGAACGACTATTTATAGTCAGTTATTTTGGATTTGGGTTGCGTTTAGCTGATGTTGGATATTCATTCGATGCACGTGCGCTTCACCTTTGGAAATAAAAATCAACTCTAGTTGAAAATTGCTTTGCACAAAATATGCGCGCGCGCGATACGAAATATTTCACCGATAGAAGTATGAATTATGTAAATTTCAGGCGGAACGAAATCTTTTCTCAATAAAAATGTACAGTTATCAATAACCTTCTTTTAAAGATGTTTTTCAATCTTTTCACATATAACATAAGAAATTGCGGTCAAATTAGAAAATAAGTTTATAATTAATATATAGGTATTCATAATTTTTTTTTTCAAATATTTTGAATGTATAGTTTTTTTAATAACTTTCTAAAATGACATTGAATTTTTTATGAGAGAGTTTTAAGTAATTTTATCACAAATACAACTTAAGAATCTTGAAAAACTTTTATGTGAAGAATTGAGTTTAATGAATATTTTAAAATTAAAACAGTATAACATAATTTTACCAAATTATTTTTATATAAGAGTATGAAATATTCACAAATTAGTAGATATTTTAGATCAGGGATTTCCAAAGTGTGGACGATCCATTAGTAGGTCGCAAGTTGGTTTTTAGTGAGTCGCGAAAAATTTTTTAATGTTAAATTACATTTCATTACTATGCGTTTTCAAACTTAAGCATGAGCGAACATATGTGAAATTGACTTTTTAGTGATGATAGTAGGAATTAAAACTAAATTGCGAAATAAGTTATAATTATCAAACTCCTTGCGCTTGAAAATGACTCGTATCAACATTAAGGCTGTTTCTTCTTATTTTAAATATGTATTTTTTAAAAACATATCTACTTCTTATTGAAATAACTTTTTATCCAAGTTCTAAATCAAAATTAAAAACTTTATATATTACTTTCAAATACAATATTTAAAAAATTTGTATTTTCAAACTGTTAATTTTTCACATTATTTTTATTTCTGTTAAAAAGAAATACGTTTAAAATATTTCTTTAATCATAAATCTCGATAAATTTCTTATCGAATATACAGCTTAATTATCGGAATCAATTCTCGAGTGGTAAAAATTACGAATCAACAGAGATAGAAATTAATTTTTAAACCATTTAACGCCCTTTCCTCATAATCTTTGCGACAACTAGCAGGAAGTGACAGACAGGATTTTCTCATCTAGCTTCTAGCAATACGTCACACGAATACACTCTCGCCTTATACAGATTATAAAGTGATCATCGCTCAGCGTGATACGGAGCGTCTTTTTGTGAAGAAGTCTGACAAGGAAAAATAACATGGAGGACTTGAGTGAACCCGCGATGTTCCGGCGCACTTGAAAAATTAATCCGTAACGGGAAAGACGTTTCTTCGATATCAAAGGAGGAGAGTATCAACAAAAGAGGAAGTGTATAGAATAAGAATTGACTACTCTTTTGAGATGAAAAAAAATTATTCAAGCTATCAATAGCTCGTGTTTAATTGACAAAATAAAGCTCTAACGGAAGTGTCAGATTGAAGATTCCACGAGTAAAAATTCATAAATCGAAAATCTAAACGTTCAAAAATTGATGGAAAAGTGTGAAATTTTATTTGCTCGAGATAGCTTAGGTCGAACAATCTACACATTCGATATATGCAAACTGCATAAAATTGAAAGCGTGGTAAAAATCGAAGTATCAAAGTTTGTTTGATTTTAAAGATGCGATTACAAGAAAAAAACAAATTTTTGAAGATCGAGATAACCAAGGCTTCAAATATGAGACATAAAAGCCGCATAGTTTTAAAAGCTAAAAGTGTGGAAAGAATCAAAGTAGAACATGTTTGATCTTAAACAAATGATTAGAAGAAAAATCAAGTGTTTGGAATTATTGTATAAAGTCAAAAGAGAAGATTTTGACAGATAGATATTGAAAATTTCTGATTTCAAAGTTTCAGACTAAAGGCGAATCCTAGTTCTATAAATACAAACCTTTGAAGATTGAAATAAGACCGGCCTGTTCGAATGAGATCAAAACTACATAGTTTCTAAAATCAAAAGCATGGGAAAAATGAAAGTATTTGAGAAGACTATGTATTTGCTCTTGAACTACAAGAAAGGTCACGTTGAGGTTAAAAGTTAAAGAAAAGTTCTCAAAAACAGAGTTTGAAAATCTCTGATCAAAGTTGTAGAAACTCTAGATTTAGATAAAGTAAAATTTTAAGACCCATTTTTCACAATATATTGGGTACCTAAATTTAGGTTACCTAAAGATCATAAGTTATCAAGAGGTTCAACAATAAAATTCATTCATAAATTTTATAGTAATCTTTAATCTTTAGAGGTAAAACCATATATTGTGAACACAAACTTAAGAATGTAAACTTGAATATCGAGATAACCGAACAGCTACCCTGTTAAAATTTAAAGTATAAAAATTATTTATAGTTTTAAAATTTAAAATTATGGAAAACGAGTATTTGACGTTCTTATATTTAATTACAAGAAAAATCAAATGTTTAGAATAATTATAAGGTTAAAGAAAACATTTTAAAAGGTAAGTTTGGATAATTTCTGACTTTAAAAAAGTAAAGAGATTCAGATTTAAAAAATTATAGATTTGGCAAATCTCTAAAATGCTAAGAATGCAAATGTTTGAAAATCAATCTATGAAGTAATCTCCCATAAAGATTACGAAATTAATATTCACAAAAACTAATATTTACATTTTCAATTTAATTTAATTTCTTCAAAGTTTCTCATGGTAGACTAATCTTTTTTTTATCAGAATATCAGATTTCATAAATTTTCGAAATACTCTTAAATGTGAAAAAAAATTAAATATAAAAAATTAATCTTTACTGGAGAGCGGACTGTATCACACAAGGAATATTCTTTTGACATCAAAGCTCGCCTCGCTAGGGGATGCCGACAAACTGCCCTCGAGGGTGAAAAATAATTATTCGCGCTCTCGGGATGATCAAGCTAGAGAGCGGGGATGAAATTTCGTCGCGAAATTTCATTTATGGGAAATTTCATTTGGATTCGTTGAGCGACGCGATATTTGTTACAATTTACGTGAAAGCGAAAAGACAGCGATTGCGCGATTTCAGAAGATTTGCGAGTATACCGGGTGGATTACAAGTAAGTATAATAAGAAATAATGAATAAATAGATGAGAACGGTTAGTAAAGGAGACTGGAGCCGGTTATCATATGGGGTTGAGTATCAAAAAGCTAAGGTAATTTAATCACTATATGGTAGAGAATTATCGTTTCTTTGTGTAACATAAAATTGTTATTACTTATATCGTTAAACATATTAAGATTAAGATAAAGAAAAAGTAGATAGTATTAGAAAGTAAGAAAATTGTAACATAATATAATAATAAAATAATGTAGCAGAGAGAGAGAGAAGTAGTATAAAATATACTAATGAAAAACGTACCAGAAAATGACAGAACGGAAAGCTTCATACTAAAACTTTATACTTCATAACTATTATAATATAAATTTATAATGAGATGAAGAATTCACGACAGTAGCGTACGTTCATTAATATTAATTAATAAAAACAGTCGCGAAAAGCCTATCGCATTACAAGAATAATCTTTTCAATAATGTTTATGTAATATTCGTAAAAAATAATAGAAAATAATAGACGGTGATAATTTTAAATAAATATTTCTTATTTCAAGTGTGATAACAATTTTTAGATGATTAATCTAAGAGATTAGTATTATATTTTTCATTATTTTGAAATAATCATTAGTTTAAAAATATTACTTTGAAAGTTTAAACTTCAAACGTTTAAAACTAAGCATCTTTTATCATAAAAATTCGTTTTTGCGCAAAATAAATACGCCGTTTCGCCGTTAATTCCGCTACCGTTTTACGCTTCAAGTGTCGTTTATTTTGCGACACCTCCCGGCGGTGTACTTTCGTTTCGTCGAGAGGAAAGTCTGTTCGCGGTTTCGGAGTGAGATAGTAAAGATGCACAGCGAACGGGAAACTTGAAAGACGGGTTTTTCGTTGGATTTTGCTGGCTCGTGGAACTTATCGTCGCAAAAAAGCTCGATTACGGAAGCTTAATCCTTCCACGAAGCGCGAAGACATACGCGCCGGTTGAATTGTCCAGAAATTTTCCACGGGCTTTACCGGGAAATCTCTTTTCCGGACCGTAAAGCACTCACTCTTAAATTATACTTCTTTTCTTTTAACTTAGGAACCATGCCAAGTAACTACGATGGTGACTGAACGACGACTTTACAAGGTTAAGAGAAACGCTTCGTGGCAGATAATAGAAAAATATACGTAACGTAGACGTACGTAATTGTCACGAAAAAGTATGCGAATTGGTGCTAGAAAGTAAAATTATCAAAAGAAAATTTTCAATATTTTTCAGTACTCTATATACATATAGAGTATTTTTTAATACTATCCAATATTTTAAAAGTAGATCTGTGAAAAAAGTTAAAAAATGTATATATATATATATATATATAAACGAGGGGGAAAGAGGCGTTAGGAATCAGCGTTAATAATCAAAAAGCAATTACAGAAATATATAAATATTTTCTATTATGAATGTAAAACTGTTCTATTCTCTCCATTTGAACATTTCAGTTCTAATTCAAAACTTTTTCAACATGCAATACTAACATACCACACATAAAAATTACACTTCTTTAATACAATCTTTTGTCATAAAAACTGTGTCACAAAAACGAGACAAATAATATAATCGATTTTCGAGATTACTTTATGAAAAGCAATTCGTATAAACATATAATTTTAAAAGTCTTGTTTTGAAGATACAACACAGAAAGAACGGTTTTGTAATCAAAATATAAAAATTAGGACAGAGAGAGAGAGAGAGAGAGAGAGAGAGAGAGAGAGAGAGAGACAGAAAATAGTTGACTATCTAAATAAGTATACTGGATTTTTAAGCTGATCGTTAGGACATAAAAACTTTTTGCATCATTATTATCACGCTTCTACAATTATTTTGATAGTCCAATATATTTATTTTCATATCTATATTTGGCCTGCTTTGTACACTTTAGTAAAATTCATTTTTCCATTCTTTCGTGAAGGTTTTTAAAAGGTTTCCTATAAAATAATGATTTTTTTAAACAAAAAGAAGGTTTAAAAGAAATAATTTTTCAAAGAGAGGGTATATTGTAATGAAATAATAAAAATCTACAAAAAAATTTGACTTTGTCCATTGATATACAAATATAAAGCAGTTATGTACTATCTAAATGCCGTTTTTATGCCATTGACTTTTTAAAATAAAACTATAGATGAAAAATGGATAGATAACACATACTCTGCCTATTCACTGGTCTGAGTTCGAAAAAAAATCTCTTTTCGTTTAAAAGCTGTTAAACTGGAAATAGTTACCTGGGGTATTTTTACACCCCAGCGGCGAGAAAATATGAATTGCTGTAAAATGTTGTTTTGTATGGATATTGTTTAATACATTTTTTCTTTTTTAATAACTATTCTTTATAAACCTTTAAATATGTAATGCCATTGAAAATTTACAATAAAAAGGTATTATATTAAAACTTTTATTTTTTTAGAAATACTATCATAATAATTTTATTTAACATTAATTTGATTTCTACTTACACTTTTTTCAGAAAATTATAATTAAATTCATATTTATTTATAATGTTCTCAAATATTAATAAATTAGAAAAGAATCAATAATATGTTATAATATATACAGTACATATATTGTTAATAATAGTGATTTTCATTAAGTATAAAAATTTAAGTAAAAAATTTAAATTATCACACACACATTTAACTAAAAACAATCATGTGACTACTCTCGGTTTAAGAAAAGAAAAAGATAATTTCATAGAGCTTGTAACGGCCTTCTCTTTTGAGATCATATGTTTATACGAATTTTTCTACAATAACCTCAAAGATTAATTTCTAAAATAATGGATAGTATTTAAGAAACATTTTGTATGTAAACTTCTGTGTGCAAAGAAGTGTGCAACTTCTGCAATTTTTAACTATATATGTCTTTATTTCTCATTTTAACATTTATGAATAACAACTTTCTTGAAAACTTCAAAATTATTTGTTTTCGAATCAAGTAATGTCCTGAAATTTCGTCTTCAGAAATATTGTATAAATCATAGAATTCGAGGTTTGGGAAATTTTGGAGTCGAGATACGCATTTGTGTAGCTCCGAGAAACTCACAATTATCGGAATCTTTAAAACTTTGAAGGTTCTTCGATCTCATTGCGAGATATCTAGATTCTACAGTATACGATAACACCCACTGTAGATTTTTAGTATTCGCAGTATGATGGAACACAGCCTGAAATCTTTGATATTTTGGATGTTAGAAATTATGATAATAACTTACGATTTGAAATCTTGTACAAAGAGGATTTTATTTTTATAAAGGATGAATATTATGATCCAGCGTGATCAAGTCAAACTATAATCCAATTGAACCACAAAATCAGATAGAATTCGAAGGGATACAGATAATCTTGAAGGAATTAATGCGGTGCGATTTGCAGATCGTACGTAAAGCGTATCGGTAAACTCGACGGAATCACTGGCAGACAAGCGGTCGGCAAAAGTGACATGGCGGATCCATTCGTTAATCCACCGCGATAAAAGCACTCTGACCCGTTTTTATCTCGCGACAGCGATACAGAGAGGGAACTTAATCCTTGCATAACACACGAAGCCAGACTTGGAGGTCACCGACGAAAAAAGAAGGTGCACAAAACCCTCCATCAGGCATTAGGACCACGTCGTAAACCCTTAATAGCGCGTCCCGGAGAAAAAAGGGACGCTGCGGCGTTAAACGACCGAGCTGAAATTTTGGATCGCGTTCGCCATTCTTTATTTCCGCACATAAATCGCGCATAATTCTCTTCCATCCTATTTCTTTTTTCGAGAACTTTAGTGATTTCTCTTCTCTCGTCATCAGTCAGAAGACTGATTGTGAGTGAGATCTCTTACCATCAGTTAACGAAACGAGATGTATGTTTCATGTTACAGACTCTCGTATATTTTAAGATGTGAGAAACACAAGACGTTGTATTGCGAGATATATATGCTAAACAATACCGTAGCGAGCAAAAATCAAGAATGATAAATGATGTGGCGATAGCTTCAGCACGAACGTTTAACACCAGATGACGAAAATAAGACTAGCAGATGACACGTGATGGACGATGCAAAATTGCTACACCTCGCTTATCCCTCGGCTAGGTTTAGCGATATTTCTTTCCTTCGTCGTTATCCTGGTCGTCGCTATCGATGTGGCGAAACTCCAGTTAATTCTCATCTTTCCATTTCGACCCGTCGGGGCTTCCCTGACGACCTGCCTTCGTATCGTCACGATTCCACTTTGTAATAACATTGGCCCTCGCAGTCGCATAATTGCCGTCTTCTTCTTCCACTCCGTCAAAGTCTTCGCGTCATCGAGGTCGTTCGGGGATTCCGGAGACAACGTGACGGTGCAATTTATCATTTCTCACCGCTGCTGTCACTATGATCGATCTGTCATCTATGATGGGGGAAGTAAAGGAGGAGAAAGACGCGAGGGAAGCCCGTTTATATTTATATAATTACAAGCACTTGTTAACTGTCATCTGCGCGAGATATAAAAAGTTTTAGTGAAGGAAAAGTCTTGGAAGTAGTCCTAATTGAAATATCGCGTAATACTCTTGTTAATTTCTAATAAACTGAAGATTGATGTGTTCCAGCTTAATTCGCGTCCGGAGATCTCCTTTGAACGAAGAACGGTAGTTAAAATGAAAGAACACGAGTGGAGAGGACACTTTTTATAGATTAAATTTTGACATTTTTCTCGACGAATTCGAAATAAACTTAACAATTTCACAATTTTTAATCAAATAATTTGCTACTAAATCTCGAAAAATATGAAATGAGAATAAATATTAAACAATTGAAAAGTTTGTAAACCATAGAAATAAAAGATTTTTTTTGCTAATCTAAAAATTTATCTAAATACATATTTAAAAATAATTTTGTTAAATCATCAAAATAATTATGTAAAACGTTTAAACACAAATGACAATGCAGTAGAAAGTTTTAATATTCTAACAATTAGTGTAAGCATCCTGCATGACATGGTTATTTTGGAGTCGAAACAAAATTAATTTCATATCTGTATCTAGTTAAATTTTCAGATACTTCAACAAAACTACTTCCATGCACATACACAAACAAATCTAAAAAGTTAATTGTCTTCAAATATAATACCCCATGAAATTTTTATATCTTCGGTATTGTTTTTAGATGTAACACATACATAAAGTAAAATAAATTGCGTTATCAGAAATAATGGATTGAATTGGTCAAGTTTGGATTAGTTTCAGCAAAATAACTCGATTGCTTCCGCGCATACGAATTTTGGTGCGAAACGCATAACAGTGCCGATATACTCGACTTTGCGACGCCACGGAATTTCTCAGCGTTCATCGAATTTGCAATTCGATGCGCGTGCACGAACGAACCGCAGAATCGTTCGACGATCTTTAAATTGCTGAATATACGAATATAGCGAACTCTTTCGCATGCATTGCATCCTGCATGTAGTTTTATGCTGTAAAATCTAGCTGCACCATTTGCTCATATATGAAAGAGAAGATTGGAAAAATCAAGCTGCAAAAGCTTCCAAAATTCGTAAATTATGAATTTCGCAAGTTCAATAAGGAAACGTACAGTAATAATCACAGAGACCAGAAACACGAAAATATATGAACTCCAAGATTCGATATTCAAAATTTGAATTACAGTTGAAAACTAGTTGTTAAAATACGATATGAAAAAAAAAAGATAAAACAAGAATACAAATATCCAAAGATATAAAAAGTTCACAATATTAAATAGAACAACTTAATTTCAAAATTTTATACGGATGGATCTAAATCTGAATTATTTTTATTTTCCTGAGAATCGATGATAAACTTATTGGAATCCCAAAGTACTAAAAATTCAAAAAATATAAAAATGAACGAAAGAAATGGTTTGCAAGTGTAAAATTGCGAGGAGTTTGATGTTTATAATGGATATTAAAGACTTTCCGGGTCCACAAGTTCAAGAAATATCCTAGAATCTTGGAAATACGAACAGATGCTAAGAATCAAGACTTGAAAGAGGTTCCAAGTCAACCGACTTGTAATTTCCGGTATTTCCACTGCAAAATGCGGTTAATATCGAATGTTTCCTGTAAAATCTAGTTGAAGGACAACGTCTTCCACCCGATTATCCCGCAAGACTACGTTCAATTCTGGAATGGATCTCCGTGACGTGGGAGGGAAGAGATTGTCCCTCTCTCTCCATAAAGCTTGCAATATGGATATTGTTAATCCGTCGCTCCACTTTTGGCACAGAATCAAACGGTGGATTGCTCAGTCAACAAGGAGATTCGGCAATCCCCAGGGAAATTCTTACGGGAGAGAAATATTCCCGTCGGGGGTGGAATAAATACGAACGTCAGGAAAGGAAGCGAAAAGACACTCGCGAGCTTTCGACCGAAAGCACTCTAGGGACGAACTTGCTTGTTTGAAAAAGGATAGGCCGGGTCAAGGCGGCCTCTCCTTCGCAATTGTGATTATTGAACAAGCTCTCCGATACCGAAGGGATATACGGGACGGCTTCACGCCTGTCGTTGTCACCTTGAATATCCGGCGCATCAACGAGCGGTTTTAACCGATAACGTTTACGAAGGTCATAAGGTCATGGACATTTATCCCATTTTATGGGAAAAAATCCTCTTTTTTATACCGAATAATCACACATCAAAAGAAAAATATTAAAGTTATTGAAATTATTAAATGTTATAAGTATTAGAACTTACGAAAAATTATGTTTTGTGAATCGATCGTACTACACATTTTTCAATTTTATTCTTAAGGATGTATATTACATGTATTTTTTAACAGAATGAAAACATTATGAAAAAGTTATACATATAGACTTTTCTATGTTGTATTCGAAAGTAATACTATACAAACAGTTTGGTGGTAAATTAGGACATTAAAAATTATTTCAATAAGAAGTAAACATATTTTAGAAATATAATTATAAGATATAATAAAAAATGTTTATTTAAATTACATAATTGTGTTGTTAAATAAAAATATAATGATTTTTATTAAACTGTTTCATAAACATTCATTTATATACGGAAAATATAAATTTTTGGAAAATTATACTTTCTATACTTGGAATTATATATATATACTCTGTTCAACGAGAGAATGACCTCAATCTGTGCATAGGAGGCAATATAACGGGCAAAGTGGGGTTATACTCATTGCCGTAATACGAAATACGATACACCCGGGTCTGGGTTTAGAAAATTGAACGGATGTAATAATCTTGACATTTTAAAACAAGCACCAAACGGACAAATATTTGTCTGATCCGTGGTCATTCTCTCGTTGAACAACTACAATAAAAACAACAATATAAACAACTATAATTGGAATTCCAGTCACTTTGTAGAGATTATACATGTGATATAACCTTAATATAACATAGCTTTCCAAAAATTCATATTATAGAATTCACACTTAAAAAATTATCTTTAACTAAAGATAAATCAGCAAAAATAAAAATATTAACAAAGTAATATTTTATCGTTTCTTAATTTTTTTCTTTTGTATAAACATCTGAATAATTTGTCGCATGTTAAACTCCTGTTGTTTTTATAATAGCGCTACTTGTTTTTAATTACATTTTAATTCGCATTATGAATTCATGGTTATACTCAAAGTTACTTTCTGCAGTGCGGATAAAAATCGTCGGCACATACTCGTAGAGAGAAATGTTCTCTTTTTCCTGGTGCGAACTATCTTCGAATTCCGCGTGCAGAGCGTCCATAAGTTTTAAAATTGTTGCGGGTAAACGCGGGACGAATTTTAATAAAGTTCAGCTTCCTAACGTGGAGAAGAAACCTTCCAAACGATCCATATCCCCTTCAATGATATCACAAAAAACGCACGATTACTCAATACTGAGCCACTCGATAGTAAATTGAAAATGGTCTATCGACCAACAATCCAACCAGTCTCAATAAACTATAGTTATATAATATTGAAAGCCTGACGACCAGCACTTCGAATCATTAACCTGACAATATAACGTGAACCAATTTTACCTACTGTCCTGAATAAAGTGACTAATAGTCAACTCTGCAATCTGTTACAAGATAAGATTTGTTTTTAATTTACATACGCGATCTAATTGATTTACACATTTCTACTAATTATTTATACATCTGAATTTTATGTATTTTTAGATGTTACTATAGTTAACTATAATTATTATTATTATAATCACATAGACCTCCAAAAGACATCCATATGTCCTTTGAACGTTATGACAACCATTAAGAAAATGGATTTTGTTAATTTAACAAGTCATTAGTAGATACCTTTAATAAATTATTTGTGGACATATAACAAGAAATTATATTGTTGTAATTAATACTAGTCTGCTATTCCAATTATTGTTATAGAAGGAATTTATGTGTAAAACTGAATCTATTTTATTGATAGATTTTTATTTGCTAGCAACTGATTGTTTTGATTTATACCGTAAATCATGTATTATTTGTTACATTAACGAATAATAAAAAATTATTTTATTTTATTTATTGTGAATCTAACAAATTGCATTTATAATATATCAAGTTTAATAAGTACACAAATGGTGACGCACCAACGAAATTCCTGCTGCAACAACGACGTCCCTCAGAAAACAAAATAAATTACGAAGATACAATAGCACATAAACATAGTTTGTCTAACAATACACGAATTACACGAATTACTAAAATAAAATCATGATAAATGAATAAATACATACATGTATAAATACGCGTAACTGCGTAAATGGCGAGGCCCCAACAAATGCAGTCGCTACAGCGCACATAGAAACAATTACAAATGTCGATACAAATTTAGTAGAGCAAAAAAAAAGTAAGGAAGAGAAAGGACTATTCGCAATATAGTAATTGATCGATCCGTTTTCCTACCCAACCATCACATTTGTTATCCCTTTTTTTGTTCGTATAACGAACTCATTTCTCTTAGGATGTCTATCGAATAAAGTGTACTGTATGGGAATGTTGTAGTAATAATAACTATATATTTTTCTATCAACTATAGTTTTCTATGAATATAGTTGGCAGTCCTTAAAAAAGACTATAAGTTATTGTAATAATAAAAATGATTACAATTAATACAATTTATAATTATAGCCATTTCTGGATTTATATTTTGCAATAATAACCATAATAGTAATATGTAATTATAGTTACAAAAATAAAAATTTATGTAATTAAAGTTACAAAAATAAAAAGCTTTTCTCTCATTGTCAGTGTAGAAACACAAAGGAAAAATAACATATTTTGCTGAAAGTAATATTTTTAATATATCGTAATTTTCTTTTAGAGAATCTTCTTTATAAGTTTAAAAGTTCTGACTTTTATGAAATATTTTACATTTATGTGTTCAAACTTAATTTTATACTCTCAACACGCAAAAAAAATGTAATTTATTATCACTTGCATTATGTTTTATATTTTTCAAAGAAAACAAGAAAACGAGAAAAAGTAATTTATCACTATCTTTACAGTTGTTGATCTTGATTTTACTTTAAAAATCCTTTTTTAAATTCAAACTTTAAAATCCTTCGAGTTTCACATTTAGAAAAAAAGAAATAATATTATAGTAGCAGTTACAAAAATGACAACTGCATAACTGTATATATAATTAATGTATATAGCCAAATAAATTATTTTATTTAGTTTATTCAACTATTAAATAATCTATCACATTAATTTTATAAAACAAAATTTGTATAACTGTCACTTTTATAGTTGACATTACTGTGTCTCCTTAGTGTATATTGATATATTTTGGAATTGTTCGCGGAGCTTCTGGTAGATATCTCTTCGATCCTCGAGTCTTTGAACTCGCTGATTCATGAACACGAGGATTTATCATTCAGATTCACATAGTGGACCTTGTCGACAAGGAAAGAGTTGTTATCCGTGACAGCGTGAACAACCCGACAGCATTGATTCTGTCCTCGTGGTGAAACGCCGACTTCGGATAGCAGAACATGAAAGGATAACGATTCGCGGAAGGAGACGAGCTGGAGTTGATCTACACTCTGCAAGGATTGTTCGAAGTAACGGCGAATGTTGGTGTCGTGTATACATTTGCACGTGGAGTTCCTCATCTCACGTCGCGCGCGCATTCGAACACGAAACTCTTCGAGACTGAAAAGGAACCGAGACAACTGTTGACGGGGTTTTCCTGATTTTTGCGATCTGCCTGTGTACCACGATTCCGTAAGAGATGTTCCGGAATTTTTGTTTTTTTCAGATATAGGATACGCGTGCAGAATAGTTTTTCTCTAAGAATCAATAATATTATTTTTTCATGAAAATTTAAAAGTTAACTTTTAGCAGAGAAATATAATAAAGTTAAGAGAAATATTAAATAAAATCCTCAGATTTCTAGAAAGTCTCGATTTCTTAGAATTTTTATTTTTTTTCTAGTAATTCAACATACGTTTTTAGATTCCGCGAAGAACTGTATTTCATGATTTGCAATTCTTGGAAAATTGTAGTCTCTGCACTTTATAAAGAAAAGAATTCATCTCTCAATCCAATCTCAGGCACTTCAGTCAGCATGATGTTAATCACTTAATATTACAGAGAAAGAAGCTGCAGTAAAAATAAATGGACGCGACGCATTGAATTCCTGAGAGAACAGAAATTCCTTGAAGCATAAAATCCCACTGCAGGCTTGCCCTTTTCGGGGCGAACCAACCCCTGTAATATTAACACGGCTACATCACTCTGCACTTTTCACGCGGTTTCGAGGATTCTGATCGATGGCGAATGAATTAACGTTTCGCCGCGGAGCATCCCGACCGATGATAAATATTCAGCGAACCGTCTTAATCTTCCCTTGGCCTTCGCGATTGTGTATCTTTATCATTTATCAGTCACTAGTAATTTATTCAGAGAATTCTACAGAGATAGACCGCGATAAGCAGAATGTGCAAACTGTGAGCAGTATTTATAGGTACTTCAATGTCGACCAACTTGTAAAATGTTACTATAGTTATGTATACACAGCGCCCTGCAAGAATCATCATCCCTCACCGGTTTATTTACCGTTGCATTATGACAGCATAACTGTTGCGCGAATGTTGACTAATTATTCAGTGATGACGTAAATATGCAGGATGTGTAAATTGCGATAAGTGAAATATATATATAATAACTATAATTTTTATTCTGCTGCAGAACATATTTTATTACCTTTGTACATACTTTGTCTCTACTTTTAAATTATACGTTTTTAGATTATAAGTGTTACGTTTTATAATTTGTAGTTTCTTGAAAATTTTAGTTTTTAAATTTTATAATAGTAAAATTGATCCTTTAATGCGTTGAAATATTAACTTTTTATGAGTAATAATTTACTTCAAACGATTAACGCAATTAGTTATTCAAATTTAGATTTCACGAAGTGTTATGCTCGGTAACTTGTAGTTAATCGAAAATTTTGATTTAAATTGTATAAGAGAGAAATGTATCTCTCGTTCTGCCGAAATTAACCAGTAATAATTTATTCACTTCAAACAATTAATGATTCATTAATTTTAGATTCTATAAAGTGTATGCTTTGCAATTTATAGTTCATTGAAAATTTTAGTTTCTGAATTTTATAAAAGAAATGTAAAACTTCTCTTGTTTAATCAGATTTATAAAAGAAATATTTACTATTTAATCTTCATAAAAGATTAACTTCATTAACTTTAAATTTATAAATTATATTTTAAGAAAGTGTAGATTTAACACCATGCGGTGTCTTCATAATTTTCACTATGCTGATATTAATATCAATACCAATATCAACACCATATGGTATTGATATAAACATCATTATTTAAAATGTTAAATCGACATCATATGGGTAACCATAATACGATAGAAATTATACAGATACTGTATAGTGTTAAATTCACATTGATATTTTTTAGAATGATATATTTTAGAATGCATGAATAATTTATTATAATTATTTGTCATTTACCAATTTTAGATTCTACGAAGTATCGTGTTCTGTAACTTGTAGTTTACCTAACAAGAATGTTAGGTAATAAATTTTATAAGATGGAAATTTACATCTTAGTCCGAATCACCAATTTTAGATTCTATGAATTGTTATATTCTGCAATTTGTAGTTTAGCGAGAAATTCGTTTTCTGAATTTTATAAAAAGAAAATGTATCCTAAATCCGATTTATAAATTTTAGATTCCACGAAATGTATGTTCTGCAATTTGTGGTTCATCAGAACTTTGGTTTCTGAATTTTACAAGAGGAAGATTTATTCTTCAATCCATCCAAATATTAACTTTACGAGTAATTCATTTCAAACAATCAACGATCCATCATTCACCAATTTTAGTTCCCACGTGTTATGCTCTGCAGTTTGTACTGTTTGTAGTTTATCGAGAATTTTGAACTTTACAAGAGGAAAATTTATATATCCCTTAATCAGTTGAAATATTAATTTTACAGAAATAATTCATTTTTAACAATCGATCAACAATCAAGTATTTGGACCTTCCGAAATATAATAAAAATAAAAACTTTATATCAATATATAATATAAAATATAAACTAGTTTTATATTATAGAATCGTCGAGAATTCAATACGTACATTTCAAAAACTATTTCATTAATTGGATTATTGAATTCAACTACGCGATCATACTTCTCTTTCTTTCTCTCTATACTGGCGTTAAGTTTATTACAAATTCTTCAAACGATGGCCATGTTTGCGATGTTTTATAAACAGGAACCAGGGGAGTTCCCAAGATTGCGACTCATGCTCCCGGGTGTTTAACTTCTGAATCGCCGATGAGTTTACTCGCCGTACGGAAACGATCTAGCTAAGGCGAATTTACGAGAGTCTAGGCAAAAGTTCGATCGGTCCATTAGCGGGTCAAGTGCGAGTTAATTGGACGCTTGATGTATAAGATACGAGTCGCGAACGCGTTGCTGTCGTTTGGAGAACCTTTTGCGTTAATTATATCCCCAAGGTTCAGGATACACGTGACACATTATATACAGCGGGAACAAGATGAAATTGATCGAATATGCTTCCATCGGAAAATAATGTCATAGCCAGTATTAATCGTTCCCGCTTTTCTACGTTGTCATTCCAAAACTTCAATTGCGCGTCCTAAGTTTACAGTAACTTAGCCCCAAGACTTAAGCAAGAGAGATAAGAAGTTTATCCTCGTCTTGTAATTGCGTCGTATTATATAAGTTAGAAAATCGAATCAACGGGGATGTTGGGAAGCCAAGAAGACTTCAAGGAAACTCGACTATATTTATGCCACGCGGGATCAACGATCATCTCAGAAGCTTAACTCTTATCCGTGCGGTTTACGTTACTTAGCATCTCCTTCCCGCGAAACCGTCAAGCAAAACATCTTCGGAGGAAAGTATAACAGGTCGTGGACTGTGGACGCTTACCTTGCTGTAAACACCGGCGCTGGACAGTTCGTTTTCGACGACCATCATGATGATGCCGAACATGCCCATCACGAGGGCATAGTCGCTGATGCGCTTGCGCTTCTCGAAGAGGGCCTTCCGCCTGCCCAGCCGGTAGCCGACGTTCGGCTTGTGCTTGGACCCGGGCCCGATGCTGCCACCGCCGGACTGGCCCTTCAGAGAGCCGCCGCCGCCGGCCAGCATGCGCTCGTCCATGTAACGGGGATATTCGGAGTGGACACCCACGAGGGCGATGCCGGCGTCCTCGCCGGCACCGGCGCCCCCGGCGCTACCGCTGCCGGCAGCCGCCCCGGCCGCCCCCGCGCCGCCCCCGCCGGCCACCCCGCCGCTGTTCTTCATCGCCCCCGGGATCGAGAGAGTCGACACTGGCTTCCGCAGCTGGAACAGCGGCGAGCAGGAGCACGATTAAGAAGAGAAGGCCTGCAGTTCGTGACGCGCGTGTGCTCGTGTCGTGCATTATTGCTGTGCGTGGGAGAGCGTGCAAAAGCGGCCACGTAAATCACTTTTATATGTATCTCGCGTAATTGCACCCTTTGACAAGAAAAAGTTATATACGCACAGGTTTAGATAAAAGGGCCATTATCTCGGAAGTGACAGATACGGTAAAATGTCACAGGAATATTTCAATTTCTCTCGACGAGACATACCTATGAGAAAGGTCCTTTCTCGAAGTCTTGTTGAAGTTATATTTGTCACTGTTATCGAGAAACGATCCTAATATCTAGATCTATGTATAACTTTTTGTTAGAGTGTTGTCCACTCCGATTCCGCGTGACCATTTTTGTCATCTCGGCTTTGAATTTGATTCAGAAATTCAGTCAAATTCGTCCTCTCGTGTTTGAAAGAACGCCATAGAACGCGATAGAACGCGAGTTACATGAGTTGTGTAAGTGAATCAAAGCGGTGGATCGAGTGTATTGAAGTCAATAGAATTATGTAGAAAGGTGACCGCAAAACAGAATTCTTTTGAACTACAATATGATTTCCCTTTTCTCCAAACGTCTCTTTACCTTCTGAGTTCCTCTTGCATGAGAGATGTGTCGAGTCGCGCCTTCATCGTTCAGAAATTGAAAGGTTTATCGCTTTACAAAGAAACTTCATAAAACTTCATGTTAAATTTTGATTTTATTGAAACTTTATACGCATACATAGTTCACGTAGATAGATAAATTTAGAAAATAGTTGCAGTCAATAAATGTTTTAATGGATAAAATCATTCCTTGTATCTGAAACAGTAATTAACTGTTTTCATTGTATTTTAAAAATTATTCAGATAAAAATTATTTAAGACATAAAAAAATGGTGTGTATTCTATAAAAGTTTTATAGTAAAACTGTCTCTAAACCTACGCGCGTCAATAACATTTTTTAAAAATAATTAATTTTTAAAATATATATTCTTAAAGTTTTTTTTTATATTGATAAAAGGAGAGATAAATAGAAGTAATTTAATTATAAAACTTTTCTATAAAACATTTTTTGATATCTCGAGTAAATATTTTTTGAGATATACGCAAAAAATGCTAAAAATTGTTTTACATATTAGATGATTTTATTCCTTAAAATTTTTTATTAGTTCCAATTGATATTTTCTAAGTTTATCTATTTATGTAACCTATATGTATATGTACAACGTTTCATTAAAATTACTTTTACGAGGTAAGGGAACGTCGCAAAATTCTGATTTTAATGAAACTTTGTATACGTATAGGTTACCTAGCAAACAAGCTGAGGTTATTTGTCGTTATTTTGACGTCAAGATGACGTCTTTAACGTGATTTGACGTCAAAATGACGACAAACAACCTCAGTTATTTGCTGGGTATTTTCTTTCCACTAACATGGGAATTAATAGGAAGAAAATTTCGAATTAAAGTGTTGGAAAAGATTTCAATTTTCTTTAGGTATATTCCTTCCACGTTTTTCAACCAAAAGTATGACTCAACGTCGAAATAAATGACCATCGCAAAAACTCCGGTTTCGATTTATCTTAACAGCGATTGTGCAATTCTGATTTATCGGACAAAACATGGCGCGCGCGTGGGTAGCCACACGAGAGATCTTCTTGAGGCTAGGCTCTCAAGAGGCTCGAGACGGCTTCCGATCGATGAGAATTATTCCATCTCCCCGTCCGACGAGATATGAGTTAACGAGTGTTTCGGAAATGTAGACTTCTACATACGGACGAGGCGATCTCTCGTGCGTCGAGGGATATAGCGTCCGTTAAAAAATTTATCGCTTCGCGCTAGAGAGAGCTTGGGATTCCTGCGTAACAAAGCGCGCCCCTTAATCGCGTTAACTTTTTCAGCTACGCCGGGAGGTCGAGAATTGAGTGTCGGTATGGTTGTTTTGTGAATTTTGCAAACGCGAATGATATAAATAAATGCGAGCTACGAAGATTACAGTGTTCGGATTAAGGAAAAAACCAGAGAATTGCTTTCTTCTCTTCTTAAAAGCGGAAAAAGTTCGCCTCGCCATTTTGCAACTTCGTGTGCTACCACACTAATAAATTGATTGATTACCTCGAAGTAAATGCGGTTTTATGAAAAAGACAAAACATGCGAATTTCTATTCTACTAAGCGCCTTAAGTTTACAGACGATTTTTTAAAAGCTATAACACAGTACAATTTAATTCTTATGTCTGATATATTGTACAAAGTTTCAAGAATAGAAATACGTTACTTGTATATAAGGCCGTTACTTTTCATCACTTTTGTTATAACTATTTGGTATAATGACGTTGCAATTTTTTTTATGACGATAATGATAACAAGAAAGTCAAACGTTAATTGTAACAAGTTGGAAAGGTCACTTATTATTGAAAAAAGTAACTCATCAATGCGTTAGAAGGTACTTATGTTACTTTTTTCAATAAATAACTCGTAATGATGACAAGTTACTTTTTAAAGTGAATTTGCTAATCTCAGTGTTTAGTTAGTTATTATTATTTATTATAATAAAAAAATTGTAACATAATTATCAAATGTTATTATAAAAAGTAACGGTATAATAATTCTTTCATTTTCTAATAAAATTAGATTTATATTTGTAGGCTACTAATTATCACAAATAAATAACAAAAAGTAAATTAATCTCTTCATAATGCAGTCTCATTAATAAAGTGAAGTCATTAATATGACGTTAAGTTATGGAAGGTATTTAACGTTGAAGAAAAGGTTTGAAAGTTTTTAGAAGTAAGATTGAACTAGACGATGTCGCTAACTAGGAGATGAGTAAGATAATTGTGCAGTGAAATGACACTCGGAAAACTTGCTAAAACTAAATGGCTGTTGTTTTGTAATAAAAAATAAATAAAATAAAATAAACATTAAATTCTATACAATATACATGTAGGAAAAATTCATCATTTTTATTAACGCAATATAAGAAGTAGACACGTATATAAACTTGTAAAATTAATAGATGGTTAATCATATATGATATATAATTATATCTGACTATTTTTTCTCGGATATATAGTTACCTATTAATAATATTACAGCTATAACAACTATAAAAATGGAGTTTCTAACCATAATTATAATGCAATTACGGTCATAAGTACCAAATACTTTTCTCTCAGTGTATCCATTACAAAATAAGAGTCATTTAATTTCAGTAATTTTCCGATTATTACTCTATATGTCAAAAATATTTCTCAATCGTTTATTTAATCAACCGAACAAACCGCGAGATTATTCAAAAGAGAACGAGTGGTACCGAATATATTATTGGAAGATACTGTACGTACATTGCATTGTTATTTCGTCCGATCTGCCGTTGCAGATCCGATTTCTGTCGAGAATCCATAAAATTCGAGCGCACGTGCACGAGCTTGCTGTAACGTCTATCTCGTATGCACCATTTGATTCCACCGTGGTGTATCGGGTGCACCGGGACTGCTGCGCTTACGGTCGCACGAGGCGCATGCACCTGCTGTCAGTGTGTATGGGGGTCGCACGTACATACGTGCGACACTATGCGCGCGACCTATCGATCCCCCGCTATATTTTCCGCGCGGGGTATCTTCTGTGAGAACGCGTGTTTCGTCAACCGAGTTGGAAGCACGGTCTGTGCGTGAGTCTCGCCCAGCCGCGCCGGCTATTTACGTTCAATTTACACCTGCGCGCGAGGTGAGGTATCCGTGTCTTTTTTTTTTTTTCCTACAGAGAAACGGACAAAGGCATGCAGCTTCGAACGCATTTAATGACGACTGTCACAGTTTTCCGGCGTGGCTGATTCCGGAAAAATTTTTTTGCGCATTTGATTAACTTCTAAAAAGGCGAGGATGTCCATTTTTTTTTTAATCTTATAGCTCTTTTCTCTGAATAAGATTTGTTATAATTCATTACATTACTCGCCTCAAAATACAGCATTGTTATAGCATCACTATAGTGGTTTTCTCGTCTTGTAAGGGTTAAACTGTTCGTCTGTGAGCTTACAAACGTCGCATTCGCACATTTCGATCAATTACGGATAATCGACAAAGGGAAAACCGATCATAGTTGTCGGAATGCACCGGCAGGGAGATTTCGCGCAGCATGACCCCGTGACCTTTCTCACCGATCGAGAGGGGGTGGGAGAGGGTGGATAAAGGTGGAAGACTGTGTTATTGGGGATAGAAAGGATAGAAAGAGAGATGCAGAGACTGGGTGGTAGTCATGGAGACCGTCCCGAGAGGCTTCCTTAATTCAAAGCTTGATTGGCTCAGGCAATCTTAAACTTGTATATGCCCGATAAAGTTCTCTCTTTCTTGCCCTCTCTTTCACGATTGCTCACGACCGCGATAAAGAGAACCTACTCAGACTACCAGCATTTCCACATCATTTCACTCTCCTCAAAACAACGGCGCGAGTGCTTCATTGCGGTGTTTCCAAGCCGTTTCGGTTCTCTCAGATCGATTTTTAAAGTTGAAACATTAAAAGTGAAAGATGCTTTTGTTGCGTTATTACGTAGTAGAGTATCACAATACTTCAATTATAAATCGGTATTTTTCTAAATTTCAAATCATAATTTAAGTATAAATAGATTGTAAGGCATTAAGATCAATTTATACTTATATTATTACAAGTAGTTACATTGACTTAATTATATTGCATTTAATAGTCTAATTTAATGACCATTTATTATACGTAATTTTCATCATTCGTGCTCACTTTTTGTTCGCCCCAATCTAATTTTCTTTTTTACTTATCCTCTTCTACCTTTTCCCTTTTTCAGTCTCTGTTCTCTCATTAGCTTATTATATCTTGTTATTTATGTACAGTGTTACTTTGTCATAATTCTGAAAAAGACTGTATCCTCGCGACTCGGTTCCCACTGAATTGAATCGAATTAATTTCCTCTCTGAACCCTCATCTATCCACCTCGCCTCTCCTTTTTCGCCCTCCGTCGACGTCTAATAAAGTCAACTTTCCTCTCCGCGAAGCCGCAATCTTTCCAGCGACTTGCAGCTTTCTCTCGCGCGAGAAAAGCGATAAAACTGTCGGCTACCGCGAAGAAATGGAGATAGAGAAAAAGAAATGGAAGGAAGAGAGTAGAAGGAAGAGGGAAGGAGAAGGAAGATGGAGATAAGGTGGAATATGATCTTTGCGTCGCGTATTTGTCGAGCATTCGATACTCACACTCGGGTTTCACACTCGACTCGGCACGTTGTCGTTGATATTATAGTCTCGGGGGCTAGCAAGAAAACAGCACGAGTTGCACAAAACCAGGAAAAGACCGGTCGAGTGCGCAGGGTACCCGTATTTGCGGTTCAGTTGTTACATGCCCCACTTCCTCGCGTTGCTACTAAATCTAACGTCCTCCGATTTCAAGTATTCGTTCTCAGCCATATACCACAATCGTTTTATGTCCTTTATACATATGTATGTATACATCTCTTATATACGAGATGTCACAAGAAGCTCCGATATCTCAATAGATTGTTCGATGAATTAAAGATCGATTTTCCTTTTCTTTTTAAACCGTCTTATATAAATATAATAATAATAATAATAATTAAATATGCATATCTGAATTAACTAAAATAAACATACACATATGTGTATTATTTATGTATGTATAAAATACTTTAAGTCAAAATATGTATTAGAATGAAATATAAAATAACGTATAATTATTAATCTGATTATTTCATAATAAACTTCTACTTTATTACTTTTATATATAGAATAACTAAATAAATATTTATTTCTTTCGACTTTGAAAAAGAGTTTTACATCAATCTTATATAAGTTTTGTTCGTTAAGTAAATATATAAATTTTACATAAACTACTTACAATCTAATAAACATTTTTTTGTTTTGGTTTATTATACATATATCTCGCTATGTATTACGCTCGAAAGTTTTGCATATGTACAGATAACGAAAGCAATCATTATATTAAAAAAAAATATATCCAATTTCAATTAAAAAAATAACAATGATTTTTAAAGCTCCACCTAAAAAAATAACTTTATCATATTAAATTTATTTATATTCATTATTTCGATAACGAAAATCAATTTGTAACCTAATATTTATAGAAATATAATGTTATAGAAATATTTATTCTTCCTTTTTATCCAGGAACACGCTAAAAAATTTTCAAACATATTACTTATGATTTATCGTGTATTTGTGTAAACCTATGTATATATTTTTTTAATTAACTCGTGTATAAAAGAATTTTATTAATTTATTTAAAAATCATAGAAAAAACTTCAAATATTGATTTACTGTCGCTGACAGACAAAAGTCCTTAGGGTAACTCTGGTATATACGCATATAATAAGAATTTAATTTATCAAATATCATTTACTATTGTTTAAGGTAAATAAACTATACTAATATATATAAACATTATACTGTGCCAAATATAACATTACTGTATTACTATAAAAAAAATATTAGAAATTCGAAATACTTATTTTTCATAAAAAAAATTTATTTTATACCCCGGCATTAAACTTTACATTTTTGCCATATATTCGTGAAATCCATATGAAATGTAATTCCTCATAAGTGAGATATTACGACTCATGAAAAATTAAATAATGCTTTGAAATAAAACGTAAAGTGACACAATAACTTATAAAATGTTTACAAATTTTAATAAAATATAAAAATGATACATAAATAAATAACTATATTACATATACATATATAGATAGATATATAATACAAAATAATAAATAATAATTCTAACCTTTTATATATTAATATTATGATATAAAGTATATGTTTCATGCATTTATTGCATTTAATGCACTGAATCCAATCTGCACACTTTGTGTATAAATCCCTAAAAATGTCATACATCTCAAGCAGGTGGGATATATATAAAGCATCAAACTAAACAAAGAATATAAAAATTAAGCACTTTTATTAACTTTTTAAGAATGTGAGAAATAAAATAAACTAAATAAATATAAAAAAATAATTAAGCTATTCACACTTTATACAATAATATAATTATTTTATGTAGGTGTTATATGATATATAATTGCACATTGCTTACTATATCGAAAAATCAATGCAACTCATGATAATGATTTTAATAATATTAACATCAGTAAAAAAATATAGTGCAGTATTAATATAACACAGAAGCATATAACATACTGGTTGCGTGCAAATTACAATTCTATTTTTTCCGACTTCTACGGCGTAAATCCCCGCGCGGCGTAAATACTGGAGTTACCCTAATAAATAAATAAAAATCCCCTATCGTGTGGGGATCAATAAGGTTCGCGGTTAGATTCCTGAATGGACCGGTTAATGTCGGTCAATACAATCACCGGCGCCTTTAATTTCCACGACCACAATTGCCATACTGACAATAATTCGTGACGATAAACGGCCGTTATTAACCCGTTACTTTTATTTGAACGGGAGTAGCGTCCATTCGGTGAGGGTGTCGCGTCGAAAGCTCATTGCAAAACGGCTAACAATAATTGCAGAGTAGTTTGCCGCCATTTTTGGTCGACCAATTTCGGTCTCATTTCAGTTTTTGGCAATGTGATACACGCATACATACACGCATACACACAACACGCATACGCTTCTCCTACCCTTTTATTCGTCCCGTTATGCGCCCGCGAACATAATCTCTCTAATGGAACCACGAGATAATGCTCTGGGGAGAGATTAGTGCTTCGCGGGGAGCTCCGCGTATAACTGGTGACCAATAATTCAACAGATATCACGAGTGTATAATGTTATCTTCGCACTCGATGGATAAGTTTCACGCTCCCGTTTTGCGTGATATGAAATCGATAAGACCGAATCGCCGACAGTACACTTCTGGAGTGAAAGACTTTCTCGTTTTATTCCTCCTGGTCTTCTTTTTCTTTTTACTCACTATTCATTTTGCACTCTCGTTGACTACTATGCACCGCTTATGCTTTCTCACAAAATAACTTCGTTTAATTCCTTGTTATTTTAATTCCGTTTCGCATCAATATTGACCAAATCAAACCGGCTACGTTTCAACTGTTGTGTCTCTTGAGAAATTAACGTGCTATTACTGGTGACCGTTCAGGAACATTGCCAAATGAATGTCACGTTAACGTACGCTCCAATCCCACAGCGCTATCTATTTTAGTAAAATGATTGTCTTCATAGCTTCTTTTCCTCTTTTATGAGAATTCCCACCGCCTCTGTTACCATTATTGTGCGATTTCAATTCACATTAATGTAAAAATTCATGTATAATACATAAAAATTACATAATATAAGTTGTATCTTGCAAACCATTGATCCAATCGCTTTTTCACCTTATAGTTTTCGATAGAACTCGTCGAGTATTATAAGAAACGCTACTCAGAACTACTCGGTACTCTCAAAAAAATTTTCGAAGATTTCTATTATTTTTTTAAACTTTTTTATTCTTCAAAAATGTTTTTTATGTATCAAGAACTCTAGGTATTCACAAAATACTTTTGTTAAGCTGATCAGAACTATGTGACCTTGAATTTCGTTAAAAAGTTAGCACCCCATTTTTTAAAAATTATTAAAAAATGATTATTAATGGCGCATATGCCATTAAAAATCATAGAGAACTCTTCGTATCGTCAAAAAAAAGCAGGAATTATCATCAGAACTATTGTATCTAAAAATTAAATTTTTCAAAAACTTTTAATTTTTTTTTAATATTCGAAAATTTTGTTTACATATCAGGAACTCTAGGCAATTGCAAATTGAATTTATTAAGCCGCTCAGAACTATTCCACCTCGAAATTCGATAAAAAGTTAGCACCCCATTTTTTTTAAATGTGAAAAAAATGTTTATTGAGCGGAACTCTTGTTGTTAACTATAGGGAACTCTTCGTCTCGTCAAAAGGAAGTGGGAACTCTAATCAGAACTCCTGAGTACTATAGTTGGGGTGCTAACTTAACATACCCCATAAAATTAGAATCGTAAATATCATACACTTTTCTTATTTTAATAATAATTTTTACGAGTTATACAATATTTGATGACTATATATTTTTAAACTACGCTTCGATTGCTGTCCGATCTTGATGTTTTATACCAAAGTTAAAAATATAATCACCTTATTAAAAATTCATGCACAATTTAATACTATTAACCATCTTATGAATCTACAAAAATTTTATTGCATTGTATGAAAAAAAAAGAGTTTGTTACTTATTAATTTTAATTGCATGTGGTAAAGCAATGAAATTATAATTTGAAGCTCCATTTTTATTATTACTGTAATATTATATGTATATATTTTGTATATAGAATTATAAACGTAATTATTATTACTAATAATACAATAATAATAACTGTAAAAATAGAGTTCTAACTATAATTATTTTTTATCATGCAATTGTAACCACAAATATCACAGAATTTTCTCTCACTATGCGAGAAACATCACCCTAGTAAAAATTGTTGTTAGGCACGAGATCCCGATGACCGGAAATGTCAAGGTAGATTCCGTAATTTGATAGCTTGCGCAGTTGTAAAGAGGATCTAGGACGATGCAGAATTTCACAAGGTGAAAATATCGATTTTGCCTCACGTGTTTGTAAATCAAAAAGTTATGCTTTTATCATAGCATACTTGTCGATATGAATCGATCGTGATTACGTGACAGTAGGATATGACATGAAACACGCAATGCCAGCAAAGTCCCTCTTAACCGATCATCCAATACGAATCGTCAAATTAATCTCGACGAGAAATTCCACGACGCGTCGTAATTTCGTTAACCGAACGCAGACGTGCGTCGAAAATTGTTCGGGAATTACCATGCGAAAATTATTCCGCGTTTCGGAAGCTCGGGGGAAATGGTCACAGAGATTCGCGCTCGATGTCGAGTTTAACAAAGATATTACGACGTGGCGCGCTTATTAATTTTACCGTGTTTCAGGAACGTTCGGAAATTTCGCCGACGGAAACTTACAAAGTGGCGATTTCGAAGTTCAAACACGAACATAAAGTTCAAACATAAATCGTTTCGTGAAATTAATATTTAACAGAGTTAAATATTAATTGTTAATACTTTGTTGTTCGCCGGCAAGTTACAAAGCTGCAGAGCTTATTAATATAAAATATACTTTTTCCTTTCTCTCTCTTTTTATTTATTTTATTTTTTATCTATTACCACTCTGCATTTTAGTATATAGTATGAATTAATGCAGGAATTATGAGAAAAATTTTGTTCGTAAATTAGAATATATTAAAAAAATGTATGCATTTATATAATTTAAAAGTGAGTATTTCGGCAAATTTACATTTAAAAAAATTTGCATACGTATATCTACTAAAATTGGTTCCATCATTTGAAAAATGTGTTCACTTAGCGACAGTAACTACAACTTGTAACAGTCAGCGTAAATAAACGTTTTACTCCCTTTTTGTATGTGTGCTGTGTGTGGCAGTACGAGGTGAGAGATTAAACGAAATTAAAAACACTGCGAGATTATATCATATGAATTATTCCGTATGGGTTTTAAAGTAAAAAATACATAAGACTTTTTAAAGCTCCCGTCACGTAGCAGAAATTGATACAAATGTGGGATCGGAAATTGCGAACAGTTTATCCATCGAGCGTTTCTTTTTTAACGAAATCTATAAGAAGCCGGTACTTTCCACAAAATTACTGACATTACTGCGATATAAAATAACCTGCTTTCCGCAAACTCTTTCTTATGCGAAAATCGGCCATGGACAGTGCTGGAAGGATCATTTCAACGAAGGATGGGAAGTCGCGAGGACTGATGGCCATGTTTAATTTCCAACTAGCGAACTCTTGCAATCTCTAGGTAATATTTTCCAAGCAACTCAGGCAACGCCGCTTCCGTTATTTCCGTTTCATGGAATCATCCTCTGTCGAATTGGATTGTCCGTCTCTTAGGATTATTGCGTCCTCGCTTCCGTCCCGGTGGATTTAGACATTGTTGACTACGGAAGTCCGAAGAATGGAGAATCACCTCGTTCCGAGAAATAATTAGGTACAGTGTTACGGAGAGAGATCTTCCAAGGAGTCTGCTTTCAAGAAGTAAATCCTTACGCGATCCTGCTCGTGAGGAATCTAAAGTGTCGAGAGAACAATCATTAAAGTATTAAATTTTTATCTCTTTGAGTTCACAAATTTAAGAACCTTTCCGGAGATCTTCAATTTCAAGTCTCTGAATCTTGCATCTCTTTTTTACATGTCGAATTCCCGATTCTTTAAATTTTCACGCGGAGGCGGAATTCCTGTAAGTCCTTTGTTCGAAGTCGCCACTGGCCATAACACTGTACACGCAACTTCCGTTACTGCCTCGCGCGAGCACTGTGCGAGCGCCAATCTATTTGGGGATTAAAGGAAAAATATATTCGCGGACGTGCATTTGCGCGAATGGGGAAAGTAGGGAAAGCGCAGAGGCAATTTCCAGCCGGGTTCTGCCAGCTATTGCCTTCCCGTTACGAACATTCTCTTTTGTTGCTTTCCTTCTTTTTGTTCCTGCGTCGATTTTGCGGATAGATAACCGACAGTGAAATAGTTCCGACGCCAAAAGAGAACGGGAACGAAAGAAAAACGAAAAAGTTGTATATTTGATATTGCGTCGTAAAAGCTTACCCGGATCGTATGTATTTGTGTTTCCGCTCGTCGACGAGTAATTAAAAAAATTTCAAGTATCGCAAGAAATCAAAAGGAAAAGCTCTGAAATTTTATATGTTATAGAATGAAAGTTTATTTACTACTTAACTAGATCTAGATTAAGTAAAAGATCAACACCATATAAACCGACACCAGTTATTCGTAAGCGTAATAAATTTATTTCGCAATGTAATGAATATAAACTTCAATTTCAATCTCAATATCATCCTTGATACAAAATTGAAAAACGTTTATAAAAATGTTTCGGCACAAATCTAACATCACATAATTATGTGAATCCTCAATCTTGTAATAATAAGATGTAGGTACTATGATACAGTATACATTGTTCAAGATTGTTCCATCTTTGTCTTCTTAACACGACATTCTACATTGTTTCGATTGTTTATAACTACATATCATTTCAACCATTTTTAACACATTTTTTATGGATTACATTGGATTTATTAAAAAATGTTTATTTTAATTATATTGTAGATAAAAGTATTATACAAAAATTCATAACAAAATTACATGATTACATTATTATTAGCTATTATACATAAATTAGTAAAAAATTTAATTTTTTTTAAATGCACCCGTAAAAAAACAAAATTTAATTAACCTATTAATTATTTTTGTTGTATTACTCATTTCTCATTTATTTCATATAATTTCATATTTTTGTTACCTGATGTTACTTATATTAATTAATAATACAAAATATTGATGAAGTATACGATTTAGACAATCAGTAACGCATTCAGCAACTCTCCCTTACATTGACTACGTTTGCTTGATACCCTTAATTGGATTGAATAACATTCATAGTTATAAAACAAGCCAATCATATTCCATTCGTCAGAATAATAGCTACGATTGGCTAGTTTCATAACTACACGTATTATTAAACCCGATTATAAGGGTGTATGCCATGTAAATATAGTCATTGTAAAATAAATTTGTTATTACACACACGAACAACTAGTATCGGCTTCTGGTATTAACTTTTTGTTTTATTTATCTTCGTTAGAGCCTTTGATATATAGTATTCTTTTAACAGGATAGCACAATTGCTATGGCATTACGTTTAAATCCTCATCAGAGTACTCGAATTTGTTTCCCGTCCGTGCTTCGTACGGAACTCTTCGATCAAGATTTAAGTCGTTCACTTAAGGATGGCATCAGAATAAAGAAATAAAGCGACAACAGTTGAGTATAGACAGTTTCTTTGTCTCGATATCGAGCCATTGACGAAAGTGGGTTCGTGTCGACCGTTAGTGAGCACTGGTAATGCCGGCGATCAATCGTCCGTATAAGTCGCATTGTTAAATTTTTAATCTCGTTTATCCCGAGTCAAGGGCAGACCGAAAGAGCGAAAGAGATAGCGAGTCAGAAAAGCGGAAAGACAAAAAGATAGAAATTCCTCAAGCGTCTACGGCTATATAAGGCACGAGAAGTTTCTCAGGTTTCCTTTTAATAAACAAAGAACTGAAAGGGTTAAACGGTACCAATCTTCCCACATATAAATCGTTCACGTCTGTCGTTTCCCTCATTTTTTTTTCGTGTACAAACGTGTGACCTCCGAAATTTTAGATTTTTAAGTCGCCACGAGATTCCAAAGTCAAAGAACTGTTTTTTTTTTTCCGAGCAATTTACGTTTAGATGCGAAAACTACGAGAGATATTATAGCGAGGCAAATACCGTTTAAGGATAAAGAATCACGTTGGAATACTCGCTAATATAAGGTAATTCGATGGAGCGATAGAGCGGAAGCAGGAGCGTGGCGTCGACCGTAAAGTTTCTCGGGAAGAAATGAAATCTCGAAAGGAGTAATGTAAGAAAGTGGCAGAGCAGTCTCTTAATTACGCCCGCCCGACAATCCGCGGGAAGCGAGTAAGCACTTTTAATAGAGAATACCCGCGGTAATTCACTCGGCGCCGATAGTCGCATCCGTCAACCGGAACTTCGCTCTGCGAAATCGCAACGCTGGCGCACACTTTTTGGAGCGTCGCCACGACTAAGAATTTAATTAACTCGCCCGATGGACGAGGTCCGTGTCGAGAATACGTAATTCTCTGATTGCATAAATTATCTCGCCTCTGGAAACACACTCTCCGTCGTTCGAACCGTATCAGTGAGTGGAAATAACATTCCCAATTTTTGATTTGCATATCGAATGCTGTACATCACGATTCATCGAATTCATCCTCGTTAAATATTTTTAAGTCGAAATATCAAGTCTGGACATTTATACCTTCATATTATGATCATTTCTGGATAGGAATATCGTGTCTAGACATTACGATGTTAAATATTATGATTTTCTAGCTGTCGGACAGTTGGCGCAAATGCTCGACACAATGTAACAAATTAAATTACGAGATTGAAAAATAAAGGACAGATTCTATTATAGTAACCGGCATTATAATTGATCGATAAAAAAACAATTCTTGACTTTTTACAAAACGTTTGTGAATCCAATGGATAATTGAGATACGACATGCGATGAAAGAAAAGTGTTTGCTATTCATAATTACAATAGCACAGTAAAATAATTATGGTTATAGAAGCTCTATTTTTACAGGCATTACTGCTACAATGTTAATAATAATAACTTTATATTTAACAATATGTACGAATTATTTTATATTTATAATTTTCCGACTATAAAACAACTGTATTATAAATTATAATAATTTTAAGTTTTAAAACGTAGCAAAATATCAAGATATGGATAATATAAAAAAAATAAAAAGTTTTTATGTAATACTTCAATGCAACTGTAATTATAAATATATTTTTATTTTAAATATAACTATCGTAATTATAACGAATATAACCATAAAAAATGGCATAAAAAATGACTATAAATTGTAGTAAATCATGGTAATTGCAATCATTCTTTTCATTATATAACAACACAAAGTTCTTGTAAGTCACATAAAGTTTTTTTCTTTGAATAATTCGTGGGTTACGAAAAATGTTAAAAGAGAATTTTATTCTGTGATCTATTGCGTTCGCTCGGAAAAAGAAACATAAATTATAAGATCTTTTAGGTCTTCTTTGCGCATTTTTAAATATTTGGTTTTTTAGCTTTTAAAATTCTCATGTTCATATTTGTAGATCTTTGGATTCAGATAACATTTAAACGGAAAAAATTGACGTAGAAAATGAATTTTCTTGCGAATAATTTAAGTTTGTATCTCGATTTTCAATTTTTCTGTTAATCTTAGTAATAATATGATAAAAATGTTTTGTTAAAATATGAACAAAACTGCAGGAATATGGTACAAACATTTGCTGTTTAATATTGTAGTTTAATTTAAAATTATTATATTTATTACAATTATATAATAACAGTAATTTAAGTAAATTACTGCTATTAGCAAACAATCAGTAACATTATTAAAATAATTGTATTATTCAAATAATTGTAATTACCTGTTCTAATGAAATTTCTATAATGACTTTCCTTACGTCGATTTTAACAAAATCTATCCTATATTTCTCCTTTGCTTTAATTCTGGAAATCAGTTACCGCTAATTTTTTTTTATTTCCATTCTGGTAAAATTTATTCATATAATCCCGCTTCAGCTTTAATAAACCGATTCACCGACGATTTATTTATCTTCTTCCACTTTATAAAGAACAAACGAGAAAATTCCGACGTTGTTGGTAGCATGAAAAAGCGGTGAACGAGCGTGCTATAATAAAACTGGAACGGGATGTCCATTACCTTACGATTACGCAGAAAAACTTTTGCGAGGAATCTGATAATTGAAAGACCGTGCTCGACGAAACGATGAAGCGATATACTTCGATAGAAGTACGTAATATGGAAGCCTGTCTCCTATCCATCGGACGCGAGATTACTTCGCGGGATTTTCAGGGAAGTAACTTAATGTGATCCTGTAAAATTTTCAATAGTTTTTGTAATCCAACTCTCGTCGCTCGATTAATTGTTTTCGCTCAATTTAATTACGTCGTTCCAGAAATGAGATGATTTTTTATCTAAGTAATTATTATATGGCAAAACGGTAATTTGGACAGGTTAATAGAAAAACTTTAGAATTGTATAAAAGATTGAGATCGCATAATGTATTTAATAAAACATACACTATATAATGCGTGCTTATAGCTTTTGTAATTAATAGCTACCGGCTCAATTTTTGTATGTTTGATTGAATACACTACGCGATCTCAATTTTTTTATATAAAATTGATGTTAAAATCTATCCAAATTACGTCGCTTTACTCCAAACAGAATCGTATATTAATATTTTTATATTTTGCACGATATATTTTGATAACATATTTCGCTATATAAATCAACGGAAAGTGTCACATTTGCATTTAAAAAATAAATTTTTCGTGCGCTTCTAATTATTTTATTGATTTGTGTATAATTTTGAATTCTCACAACTCCACTTTCGGAGAGAAAGCAATTACGCAAACAGATTTTGTGAAAATTTTGCAGTTACATTTTTCATCATTGCCATCAAAGAAATAAAAAAAATGTGTGACGATATAAAATGCATGATTTCTGTTTAACTCGCGGAATACGAGATAAATATGTTACGTTCTATGCCACGTAAAATACGAAAATAACTTGTGCGAAATTTTATTCAAAGGCGCAATTTGTCGACTACATCCCTGAAGGTCCGAGAGATGTAAGTGCCCATCCCTTCGCGACTTCGCATCAGAAGGACGGCATCGGATAATTTTACCAGCGAACTTCAGCCGTCAGCTGTCGCGACCCCTAGCTGAGCGACCCCTTCGTCAATAAGTGTAATATTGTTTCCTCGACCCCGTTTGCATTGTACCTCTGCCTCGCCCATTATCCCCTCGCCACCCCCACGACCACGATCCATCCCCGATGCAGCCGGTGAAGCGAAGTGATAAAGTGTCCCAATTGTCTGATTCGCGCGGTATATGGAAGTCATCTCCTCCCCCCTTCCATCCTTCGCGTCCCTCAGCAACCATCGGTGGTGAGTGTTGAACGTGCTCAGGATGAAAATTCCAGTCGTTCGCTTGCAACTAGATCGACGCGAATTAACTGACGTTCACTATCGGAACGAGTACGAGTCCGTCCCTCTTTCGGTTTCTCAATCCTTTCTTTTTTTTTACAAATCGTTGCTTCTGCGAATGTTCCGTCTGCCAAATCGCCCCATGATTTTGTTCTCCGGTATTTCATGCTTGTCGACGTCGCTTCCACGACTTTCACTTAACGGACAAATGTGCGCGAAGAAAATTTTAGGCGACGTGTTCGATTACGAACGACATTGAACGAAAGTGCGAAAGGTGTAGCGTGATTTCGTAAAAATATTGAACATGATTGAGAATAATCGGAATGATTGAGAAATCGAAGTTCCTCATTAATTGACCTAATGTTTAGGTATAACTTCGATCTGATAATCTTCGGAACGACTAATATTCACTCATTCAATCGACCGTGACAATCGCTTTCACGCGCAAATTGTAATCCATTTAGGCATTATAATCGAATTTAATCAATTAGAGCAGTATTCTAAACGATTGAGTGGCTTTTAAAACGTCAGGAAGTTAAATAAATGACGAAATATCTTTCAGTTCACTTCAGACGGGATTATTTCCATTTAAAGATTATTTAGAAAGTTACATGATGTTTAATTCTAAAAAGTCTGAAACACATATGTACTTTGCCTTTAAAAAAATCATATTTTTGATATATCATACATTAAAAAAGAAGTAATTGGAAATCTTGTTGATTTAATAACAGTATTAACGAAATCAATAAAATTTTATTAAAACAAGAGCATGATGTATTTGTTTCATTAATGATAATGTTATTGAATTAATAAAATTATATTCAATTAAAATAATGCTGTTGATATACATCATGTATTTTTCAGTACTTTAAAGATATCAAATCTTTGATATTTAAAACTTTAATTTAATTATTTTAACTAAAAAATATTGTGATAAATACAATAATTTTTATATATACTGTAAAATTTTCACAATTTTTCTTATTTTTATACAGCATTTTATATTTTATTGTATTTATTTTTTAATTCCTTTTTCAGAATTCTCCATAATAAACAATTTTATTTCTTAGAGATCCCCATGTAAAATCCGTTATTTTGAATTTTCATGTTTTGACTTCATTTTCATATTTAGCGATTCCCTAAGCTAAAGCTTTAAAAATAACTAGACGTTATATGACCCATTTCTCAAAAAAATCAAACATTAAGGGTTAAAATTACGAAATTATTCGTTAAGAATCAAATATAAATTGAAAAATTTATAATTAAAAAATAAATAGTAAAAGTAGGACGATCTGTAGATCACACTGAGGGAAAAGTGTTTTGCGCTTGCAATTATAATTGCATGGCGAAATAATTACAGTTAGTAATTCTATTTTTTTTACAAACATTATTGCTATAATGTTAGTAATAATAATAAATAAAAAATATATAATTGGTACCAAAGGTGACTATAATTTATACTTATTTCTGATGTCATTTTTTTAGTATATAGAATTAAATATAACAAATAAGCATAATTATTGCTACTATATACCGTATATTATAGTAGTAATATAACTATAATAGAGCTCCTAACTATAATTATTTTATAAAACATGTCATAAATACGAAACTTTCCTCTTACAATTAGTGCAGAATCGATGTTAAATGTAATTTTTATTTGTATTCTATGACCTAAATTGACAGTTTCAGTGTACATGTTTACATGTATTTTATTTTTATATTTAAAATAATCGTAGACATTACCAAGTACAGTGGAGAGAAATTTTTGGTATTTGTAACTATAATTATAATTATAATAATATGTAGTCATAGTTACAAATACCAAAAATTTTTCTCTCGGTATAACTCCGCCGCTTTACCAACCTGTTTAGTGACATTTACGTATAATTGTTCTCCTCCTCAAGTGAGATCCGTCGTTTCCAGAGTGCTGCTGGCACTTTCATGTAGCTTCGATTGTTCATCATCGAATAGAAGCACTTTGTCGAACTCGATCCGCCGCGTCGCGGCGCAGGATCGTTCATCGGGCACCGTTGAGCCGATCATGTCTCGAGTCTCAGTCTTCCCTTAACACGAAATCGTGTGTGCGAACGAATCGGCTCTAGTTAATTTGCGATCGTTAACGAGCGATCTTGTGATACGTGCCGACGGATTTCAAGTTCTCCCGCTCGTCCTCGACGCGCACTTCATTTCGCGAATCTGTCACGCTTCACACACTCGCATACGCGCGCTTCACTCGTCCGAGTCTCGGGGTAAACGCCCCTAGGCGCTTTCTCGACGACGAGTCTCCCCGACTCGATTAACGACGTGGTTCGTTTGTAATCGTGGCGTGATCACGTCGCCGCCACGTGAGCGAACACTTGACAACCGATAGCACCGTATTGATTCGACGTCCTTGTCGCAGTAACATCGCGGTGATATCGCAGTAACATTGTGCATCCTTTTAGCGATCCTCTTAGGAACTTCTCGCGACTGCGCTTCCTTCCGCTCGCCGGCCAATTGCTACCATCCTCGCATTCTTCCTCCTCCATCACGGCGGTAGCTAACACGGCTGGCTCTTTCCATGAAAGGAAACCTCGCGAACGGATCCGTGTCGAGGAAACATTGTCCTAGAGCCACGATACACGTCGGCGAGTCTGATCGCGCGTATCGAGTAAATGTGGTAGTGTTGTAGGTCTGGAAGTTATTATTTAGCCGTGATAAGTTTTGCCGAGAGGCGAAACTTCAATGGATGCGATAGGTTGCCGCGAGTCCTTCGATTGATCGAATCTTCACGAGCTTGAGACGATCGAGATTCCATTCAGAATTAAAAATCTCAGTATTTAAAGTGGAATTTCCAATTTTAAATTCGAAGGTCAATAAATCGGAATTTAATGCATAAAAATTGTATGACTCGTGCGAGGAACGCGAAGACTGTCCCTGTTTTATGAATTTTTAGAAGAATTTAATGTGTGCAGCGTACGTCCAATGATCGGGGAAAAAATTTCGTTCGTCAAAATTCTGAATTCGTAGTGTAAAAATACGTTAAGCTCTTCGCAACAGTTTAACGTAAAATTCGCAATTGGATGCCGCTATATACGCGTATATATGAGATCTGCGTGGTCCCGGTTATATCGCGAACAATAATCTCACATACACATTCCATGGAACGTTTACGCGAAATAATAGCGGCATTTTATTCTCCATATCAGATTAAACAAAAAAAATCTCTATCGTATTTCACAGATACCCAATCGCTTGATGTACGATAAAAAATTTGGTATACATATATGTACTTCTCTTTAATCGCTTTCTGCGCGAAGGTAGAGGTTTATTAAAACGTTAACAATTTCGGTACATCTGCACATGCTCCTATCTCTTCTCGCGCTCAACTGCACGAAGAATTTCATCGCAATGAGCAAACGATCAATTTTCAATGTAATAATCGCGTATGCGCACCGCGATTCGCGCTTCGCAAATTTTTAATCAAGCAAATACCTTCACCGAACATGTGATCGCTATCGTCTCCTCTCTCTCTCTCTCTCTCTCTCTCTCTCCCCCTCCTGCTCTTTTCATCCCTTCTGTCTCTTTTTCCCCTCGTTTTTTCTTTCCCTCTTCCTCTCCCTCTTCTTCTCTGTTTTTTTTTCTTCTTTCATTTAATCACGAAATTAATTTACGCACAGGAAAATTATCCGGGAACGAGATCTGGATATTATTCGAATGAAATTATTCCATTAGATTAACTCTCGCTTTTTTCATATAATTATACGCTGCTTTATTTTGATAATCAAATGAATTTCTTTCCAATTTCATCCCTTATTTGCTTTCCAACATTGCCATAGAATATAATAGAAGCTTTTCTTTTACCGCAACTGGCTTTCGTAAAAATTCGCCGTCGCATTTTCATTTGTGGATTCTTTCGCTAATTCAGAACATAGAGAAGATTCTCTGAACCTACAAATTGATAAAAGAACGTGTCTGTAAGTGCTCGTCATTTCAAGCTTTGAAACGTACAGTATAAAATGAAGATCTTTCTCAAGCGTAAAAAAAAAAGTAAAAAGGAATCGTCTCCGCTCAGTGAGTTTGCGGAATAAAAGGCACTTGTTTGCCTAACCATGGCTATTCCAGCAGTGCTTATGCAGCAATATCGGTTAGCCAACCTTCTTATTGCACTTTCAGAGACTATTCGCTTTTTGGAGTTTGTAATGAACGACGATCGAAAAGATCTCACCGTAAATTCGGCAGAATGTCGTCTGAATTTGAGCAATTCGGCAACTTCGACCTTTCAGAAAATTAAAGTGGATTCATAAATAATTTGTATAACGTCGTTTCTCCCTGGCATTATTATTTCCTTATTATGCCCCTATACTCGAGTATTTATTTTTCTGCAAAATAAAAAGAAGGGAAGAGAGAGAGATAATATATGTTCCTGCTGCAAACATTTTCCATAATAAAAGTATAGATTATTTATAGAGAGGAAATTATAGGCGATCTATCATGCGAAATAGTATTATTGCATTTTCTCTCTACTATTTGTAAATATGAATTAATTCTAACACATAATACGTAAACAATGAATTTATGCATCAAGTATCGAGCGTATAGTAATTTATCTTCTATTATATCGTACCATAATATTTTCGCGTTAGCTTCATTCATTAATTACATTCTAAGTCTTTTCTATTTTTTGTTACAATTTACTTAGGTATCGTTACATAAGAGCGTATGTATCATTGCCAATAAAGTTTCCATATTATTATTTAAAACGGTAACCTTCGCACGAACGTATTTATCGTTTCGTTATGCCGCGCGTTTAATCCGATTATTCTTTATCCTAGTCAGATAGTTTAAATCCTATTAATTAATGCCTATATATCCTCCGCTATCCTTCAATTCAATTGTGTTAACAAAGATCTTGTTAAATTATACTACACATTGAAAAAAAAATGGTTGCAATTGATTCTTTTATAATATATAGTTATTTTTGGTGTTATCTATTTAGAATTATTTAGAATTTTTTAAACCTTTTTAATACAGGCCTGTTTAATTTAAGCTCCGGAACCAAAATGCAAAGCCATCGACACAGAAAATTCAATATAATATTTCAGGAACTGTAAAGTGCTGATAAGCGCGTCACTCAGATGTGCGCATCAATACTTTAAATCTCCGAAATCTTATCCACATTAAAGCTTTTTCTGTCGATGGCTTTGGCTCAGGAGTTCAAAGTTGAACAGGCCTGTTTTAAATCATACAAATATTAAAGTTGCTTTAAGCATTATGTAATCATCACAACTATGGTATACATTCGTGCAATTTATATCGTGAAAATTAATAATTCTTCATTTTTTCTTTAACAATATTTTTAGTAATTTAAAAATTACATTAATTATTATTACTATAATAAGCGAATGTTAAAAAAACATATTGAGAGTGCATTTATTAAATTAAAATGTTAGTTTATTTATTATCTATATATCTTGATATTTTATTAAATTAATATTTAAAATTATTACGAATTACAGTATAATTTTTCTATATAGTTAATAAGATTAAATATAAAATTGTCATTATCAATATTACAGAGTAAAATTACAAAGAATAGAATTTTTAATCGTAATTATTTTACTATGTATGTATTTATAATGGCAAACATACTTTTTTTCTCAGTGTAGTCTTTTAATCAATAACTTTGGAATATAATTTTATTTTTTGAAATTATTTTGTAGCGCATAAATTATTTTTTCCTTCAACTTCTATCATGTACATATCTTTTTTTTTACTTAAAATTTTCTCTCATAAAAAATCGGTGAAAATTTCTCATTTAAATCGCACATTTTGACACAAAATATTTTATGCGTTCGTATTCCCTTTAGTGTGTGTCATAAAATTTTATATTATTATTTATCCCCCTATCTATTATAATTGCGTGCCGTTTTTATCCCGATTTTATTATTCATGCTTTGTCACCTCAAGCACCGTTTTTCCGTTTTACTGCTTCATATCCCAACCCCCTTCATTTAAACGCGCCGAAAACAAAAGTTTGTCGGAGAACAAAACGCCGATTCATTTTTCCCATCATTTCCCGCGGTGGTGATAATCATCCACTATGCAATATTCGCTTTTCCGACAACAGAATAATTCATCGCGAATAGGAACTGCTGTATCTCTTGTAGTTTTCAACAACACGGGTTTCGATTTCGGCAGTACTTCCTAGACGGCAATTTCTGCTCTCCCAACAGACTTCTCAAAATAAATGTTCGTCACTATACATGTTTCATGTATTCCGGAATTGAACGATCGTCTCACACTCGGCGCGAAAAGCCGGAAAGCGAAAGTTCGTCGCTTCGTCGATCTTTGCTCGACTTTAATTCCTCGGATCTAACGGGTATGATACCTCACACACGAAGGCAGTGATCGACGATCTTGATCGGTCGTCGTGGACTGCGAACGCCCGGTATACTACGTACACGCGTGATGCACAATCAGTTTTCTTCGCGTTTCCAAACCGTGCAACTGCACCGAGAAGCGATCGCCGGCGGCGGCAGCGGCGGTATTTTCGTCATCGTCGTTGTCGTCGCCGTCGTCGTCGTCGTCGTCGACGTTTCGTCGACGTTTTTTTCGCGTCTTCTGGGCGCGACCGGTGACACGCTCCGCACGCGGCGATCCTAAGCGGACTCGCGTCAATTCAGCGCTGGAATTGTCACCCTCCACGGCAACGAAGCTGCCTTCTTCCCTTCACCCCTGCCGTCGACGGCGTTCATCGATCACGGTGTCTCGTCGTCGTCGTCACCGTCGCCGTCGTAATCGTCGTCGTCGTCATCGCCGTCGTCGTCGTCGTCGTCGTCGTCGTCGTCGTCGTCGTCGTCGTCGTCTCGAAGAGAGATCGATCGAAGGCACAGCCTCCGCTTCGACAGTGGATCTCGCGATTCGCGAGAAAGTTGTCGCGCGCCGCGCTCATCGGATGGGATGCATAGGTGGGAGGACGAGGATCATGAGAAGAGAGCGGGAGGGTGGACGCCGGTAGGGGTGAGTGTAGAAGGGGGAGAGGGGAGGAAAAGGGATGGACGATTGGACACTGCCTGTGACAGGCGAGCGAGCGACGCCCGCTCCCAAGGATCCGAAAGAGACACCCACTAGGACTAGGCCTGAGGATGCCGATTACTGGGAGTGGGGGATGGGGGTAGTGGATGTAGGAACGGGAGGACCGGAAAGTGAGACAGAGTGAGAGAAGAGAAGAAAGATAGAAAGAAAGAGAGAGAAAGAGAGAGAGAGAGAAAGAGAGAGAGAGAGAGAGGAGGAAAAGGAGAAGAGAGAGAGAGAGAAAGAGAGAGCGCGCGAGGCGAGGCGAGCGAGAGAAGCTGCCAGTGGTGAGCGTCCGCCCGCTGCGACGCTCCCGACAGGACTGCGTCTCGCTCCCCATTTATGCCTTTCCTACCCCAGTCGCGGCGCAGCCACCCTTGCGCGTCCCCCTTTCCAAGCTTTGGTCGCCACACCGCGAGTAGGACGAAGCCACCCCGTCGCGCTTCTTCCACCCCTTCTTCGTCGCACACGCTTCATCGGCTACACGCGCGGAGAGACAGCGGCGGAGATGCGGAGGGACACTGCCATACAATTCCGCCGCGTGCAAACGCGTAAACATATTTGCGTGCCAACTAATTTCGCGCGTATTTCACTACTTTCCTTCCGCGAGTGTGATCTTGAACAGAAAATGATGCACCAACCTCGACGATCTCGACGCCTTTTTTGGGTCATAAATAATTCTCTCGTTTTCTAGTTTCGCGCTGAAATTGTCGAATTACATGTAGAATGTGTGAGAAGTACTTCGTAGTTTCTCTCTAAGTGTATGTATCAGAAATTAACTGATAATTAGCTAATAATAATAGAAATTTAATTAATTGTCAGTCCTCGAAGGTATTTCTGTCCTAGGAAAGCGTTCCCAGGAAGGTAAAGTTTACTGAATTCGTCGTATGATGAATATTCATGTAACCGTAATTTCCTGCGCATTCTATTTCCCTTACTACTTGAACTATTCCCTTACCAGATGATTCCAATGCGGACACTTGTTGGCGAACTAAAACGTATCTTGACTACTCGCAATCGGCTTCGGTAGAGATTGTTTCCAAACAATGCATAACAACAATATTCGCGGTTCCTGGGGTTCGGTCAATCGTATTTCACGTTCTCGACGACGTAGAATAACGTGGTGTTTCTGTTATTCGAACGGATATTGCAATCCTGTCCTTGAAACTCCATGTAAAGTATTATAAAAATGGATTTAACCAATGAGGAAGTGGAGTGTCCATGTGGCGCCATTGACTCATCGTTTATCAAAGTCAGCTGCTACCTGCCGCACGATAGCGTTGCGAATCGAACACGTGGTCGGTAAAAGTAAAAATAGTAGGTCGCGTGTGTCTGTGTCATAGATATTCGCCTATACGCCGGTGAATTTTGCATTCGTTTGAAAGTGAAATTAGCGAATACTAGGTACTCGCACTTGAACTTTCCATCCCTCAGAAGCTTTCCGCTATACTGACAGAAGCGCGTTAGCATTCAAATACTGCTTCCATCTTTCCCTTTAATAACAGGCTCTTTGATGGATTTTCAATTTGCTAGTATAGCCTCGAGAAAATGGTCGGCGAATGATGGTTGAATGTTACATTACATGTAAGATTCAACAGTTTCCCGACTTAAAGGCTATAAAAAAGATGATGAGATAAAGCTATCATTTTTATTCTCAAATATAGGTATAATCACTTTTATATAATTATCTTTACTTGAATATATTTTTTCGCGCGAAAGATAAATTAATTTTTTAATATTAAAAAATATTCTGTATTTTTGTACACTCAAAGAAAAAGAGAATTTTTATTGTGGTGTGTGACAGCGTTATACAATTAATAACTATTCAATAATTAACTAAAGTTGCAATCAATAGAATAGTTTATTCATAACTGTGTACTTTAATTCTGTAATAAAACTTATAATACATAAAGTTATATGTATAGTCTTTTATAGTTATATATAGCATCGCTGTCTTTTTCTTTGAGTGTACCTAATGGTTTAACATTGAAGAGATCACTTTTTTTATCATCCCCTCTATAGCCTTTATTAATTATTTTTTATTTTTAAAGTTTATTTCAAAATGTATTGAAACAAAAGGTAAATATCAAAAATTGAAAAAATTATTTTGTTTTTATTATGTTTAGATCAGAAACTTCCGAAAAAAGATATTTTATTACATATGTAACGATCTGCATTTTATTATATAAAGAAAAAAATTTGTTAATATAGTAAATATTTAAAGTTGTGTAGCGTTTTCGTTAATTATTATACGGACAACAAAAATTTTATTAAAAGACCTTTGTTTATAGAATTTATCTTATTGAATCTGCAATTATTTTGCTCCTGTAGTAAATTTATTCTACTTTTCTCCTTCCTTTCCTCCCTTTTATTTATTTTCATGTCGCAACATTCAATCAGCGATAATTTAATTGTAATATCAAAATGCGCGGGTAGATTGTTTTAACAACAAATTAACATGTTTCTATGAACAAATTTACTCAGAGAAATTCTCCAACAAAGCAGATCTTGTTATAACACGAAGCAATTGGTTGTTATAGCAAAATGTGTTTGTTCTCGCATAAAATGTACAACAGCAACGATTTTGTGATAATTTTTGTTCGTGTGAAATTCGCAACGTCGAATAACGCCGGATTAAGCCGCAAAGGAAGTTTTATTGTCTAAATTCCACAGTTTCCAGGGAAACACAAGTACGATTTATGTAAATAACTTGATTATTGTTTGATCACTGCGGTGATTACTTGTTGATTACCTCGGTAGTTAAAGCGTTGAGATATTTAAAGTTCTTCTTCTAGCGAATGAGTTCGCGGACTATTACAGCTTGTGTTCTGCAATTAGTTCCGACTGAAAACTTTTCTCGGCGGAATAACACGCGGTGATATAACGCATAATAATTCAGTTAAGTACTCTTCTTTTTTTTTTTTATTTTAGCGTGTTTGCGCCAAAAAAGAAAGAGAAGAAAAAAGGAAATAAAAGGGAGACAGGTCTACGAACCCCCGTAAGAACTAGTTTCTCACCCTCGTCTTGATGGAAAGCTCATTACCGCCAGGAGCTCGGCTTTGATGCGGAAAACGGAAAATCGATAATGTAGCGAGATGCTCGAATTCGGCACGGTCAGCGAAAATGCTGTTTCGTGTGACTCGATGTGTGTGTAGAAAACAATAGCGTGGAATTTCGACAAATGAATAATATTACCGGCGCGTATGCTGAGGCGATTTGTGTTTGCGGTGATTCTGTAAAGCTCTCGGACAGGTGTCAGATTTGAATGCGCGCAATCAATTGTGTAATAATTAGTGTAATCATGAAGGTAACAGTCGCGCCTCGCACATCGATCATCGTTTGCCTATATCATTTCGGATAACGTGCGTAAATTGCATAAATCAATAGATAGACAAACCGCGCCGGGATTATTCCCCGTGGGTGATGGCTCCGGGATGCTTTGTATACAACATTAGGGCCATTCAGTCCCAGAAAGTGCATAGGATTAAAGCATACGCGCCGAATCGATCCAGTCGACAAAGCAGATGGCAAATAGTCTTTGTATAAACATAACGGACTGGATTTACTATTTACCGCGACTTGATTCGGGATTTCATGACGTATCGTAATCGCGCACACGTTCCTCACATCCAGCTCGAATTCCACGATGCCCGATGTTATTATAGTCGTGCAAGCACCCGCGTCCTCTGAGGAGACTGAGCAATTACTGCAGGGCAGTGCGTCCCTTCATTTGTCCACAACTGGCGACGCGCGTTCGGTTTATCAGGGATGCACGCGTTTCTCGTTACTTGCGTATTATCTCTCAGCTATTTCTGCTGTGACCAGATTAACCTGGAACGCTAACTTCGTCGGAACCCTGCGGTGTACATTTATCCAACTTCAACGATCCTATCCATTAACGAGAATCCGATGACTTTGGCACCAACTACGAGATTAATAGAGTGTGAAAATAAAATGAAAAATTCGCCTGATAAAGAAATGATTTTTTTCTATAATAAAGCCGGTTCTATAATAAGAGTAACAAGTCTTAAACGATAAAAAAATTGATCAGTCACAGTCAAATATGAGGAAAATATAAAATCGACTATAATTTATTAATTTCTATATCCTAAGAGAGAGAAATTTTAAGATTTCTTCTATATCCTAAGAAATATCCTAAGAAAATACTGGAACAATGACCGAACTTGATCAATGTCGATAGTATAGACTTTTTAATTCTAAATTAAAAATATTAATAGCGATATCTTTAATTTAATGTCTTACATTATTTATATTATACTCTATCTCACTCAAATGCTTAACATGTCTTTATATAACATATTGCTACGCAATTTCTTGCAAGATCGAGCAGCTGATAGATACGATTACTGTTTTGTTTACGTTCTGAATTTTCGCTAAGCTTATACGTATACACGTGAATTATGTTCAAACTAATCTATTTTTTCTAGGCTTTCAATCTTTCTACAAACTCAGTATCGATTGTTCAAGTAATGTAAGGTCTACTGAATATTTATGCTCATATAACTATGAAATTTTTGTATCAAGTAAACTTTGACTTCAGGTGATAACTGCGAACAATTTTTTTTCGTTTCTTGTGAAATTGATATATCCGGACTTTCTATTTGTGTGTATTTTAATTCTGTAAAAAAATTTTACAATCCGTAAAAACAGTTCAAAAATTTTTATTACACTGTAATTCGTAGTAATTGTCGTCGCTCCAGCATCCCCAAGACTTATTCTCCGTAGAATTTATATATTGTAAACAAATAAGGAACTGATGAGAACAAGTCTTGGGTGATTCTATATTATATTCTACAATTGAGTGTGAATTTATATATTATACGTATGTAGATTTTTTAATTGCGCGCCGAATTTTTTCTAGACTTGAACGCAAGCTGTACTAAACTACCAAATAGGATGTTAATGGTCTGGATTGATACAAAAATCGGGTACAATATAAAATGCAGAAATATCTGTAAACAGAAGGAAGGTATAAAGTTATTTTCCTGGTTTGCCAAAGTTGAATTACCAATGTCAGGAGTTTCCATTATGAAATGTAAAAGTATTTGAATACAAAGCTGAAAAATTCTGACAAGAAGTTAGGGCTTCGATATCGATAATAAAAGGGGATCAATGTGTTTTACTACATTTTACTAATGCAGAAGTTGATAGGCATAATGGAAGACCCAATGAGTGTGGGTAAGGAATAAGAAATAAATGTCACTGACGTAAAAAGACTATCATTGACGTAGCATCTAATAATCCGCCATTTGTTTCGTATATGTCACCAAGAGCTCTCTTCATTTTAAAAGATTTTAAGTTAGTATTCCAGAATAATTTCTTAAAGTCGTCAGATAAATGTAAATGAAGATTTATTTGCTATTGTTTTTCTCGATATTAATTAAAATTTATAATAAATTAAATTTCCTACAAACTTTAATTTTGTTTACATTTATTACATGTATACTGAGAAAAGGTTTTAATATTTGTGACTATAATTATGTAATTATAGTAACATGTAATTATAGTCACAAATACTAAAAATTTTTTTCTCATAAAAATTGTTAATGCATTGATTATCACATAACCATTTTTCTTTTTGTATAATAAAAAAATTGTTGTGTATGACAACAAATAATTCTTTTGTAGAATTTATTATAAATTATTCCGATAATTAAAATTTCCGTAGTATTAACTTTTCAATTTGAAGCATCAAATAACCTTGGTAATCTAGTCTTCAAAGTTCTAACTTTTTAATATTCCACGAGGCACTAACTTTTCAAACTTTTTAGCGATAAATACAATATCTCAGGAACGAGAATATTGGACTTGAAAATGACTGTCTTAAGAACTTTCGATCGACGAAACACGTGAGATGTGATACGTGAGCACAAACGGAGGTCACATCTTCCTTTTTTTATCGCGCGCAACACGACGGACAAGAAAAAGGGAGAACGAAAGAAGTTTTAGCAATGGAAGCAAAGTAAATCCACATCATTGGTGCTTGCGACTTAAATCACACCGATGAGTTCGGGTCTTTGAAGCTCTTCAACAATGACTTCTTCGATAGTACCAACAAGAATGTCAAAATTAGATTAAACGGGAGGATAAATGCCATTCTCGTGTTCAAGTATTATTCCCGATGGAACTTTTTCACGGAGATCTGTAAATTATGAAGTATCTGCTCCTTCTGGGCTTTTGATTCGATAACCTGCGGCCTTTTACAATCCTGAATTATTGGAACTTTTACAGTCTCTCACTACTATTTTCGGCAGATATATAAATCCTCAGCTTTTCTTCAGATATATTATCGTTATATATATTTCCGAAATTATTGGATCTCCATGTCTTTGGAACTTGCGATCTTCGATTCCTAAACTCGTATATTTTCGATCCTTGAAACCTCAACGTTAATCACACCGAGATCGAACGTCGATATAGAGATATTGATCATAAAAGAAATTAATTGTGATGATGACTCGCCGTCTCGAGTAACAACGTATAGCTATATGTCTGTAACGATATAAAGAACTGTAACTGTCACTAGAGGTCGATTTTACAGGCGGATCGTGACTTCTGTAATTCGCGACACACGTGACGCGAATAAAAACAGCCTAAACTCGAAAGAGACGGACATGATCTGGGGATTGATTAACCCATCACCCACGGCATTTTCAATCGCGGACATGATTCGAATTACGATTTATGCCCGTGCTGTACAATGAATAGAGAAGATAAAGGGCTCATGATAAGTGGCTTAAAGTTAATACTTGAAGTTAATTTATGAGATACAGTCTTGACGATAAGAATAAGTCATTCTTGCACTAGAAAACTTTTTGATGTTTTTCGACTATAATTACATATTATACGTATAATAATGGTTATTACTGTTGTAATATTAATAATAATAATTATAGTTCTATTAATATTATAAATATATACAAATAGAGTTAGTATAAAAAATGACTACAAGTTACAGTTATCATTACCATAAAAAAATATTTGAAATTACTAATTTATAGTCATTTTTAGATATATGTAAATATGGTTGTTCAAAAAATAATTATAAATTGACAGCAAATGATTATAAATTATAGTTATTACTACCATAAAAAAAATATAAATATAATTTCCCCAAAAGATAATAAACTGTAGTTAAATTATAATAAATGCAATCATTTTTATAGTAGTAATAACTATAATTTGTAGTCATTTTCGGTGTTAACTATGTTTACATATTTGTTAATAAAACTTACATACAGTTATTACTAACATTATAGCAGTTGTAATCATATTTCTAGTAACATGTAATCATAGTTACAAATTACCACAAATTTTTCTCTCAGTGGCAATGCCGTAAAAACAAAAAAAAAACGACCGAATCTCCGCAACGGACTCACGTTCGTTCGACGAGCGGGGCATTAGTCGTAAATGTCTATCGTTGTCGAGATATCGGCCACCAAAGATACACGGCACAGATACGGGCAAGTGACGGCTGTCGTGAAGTCTATAAAGTTCGTAATTTCGATAAAAGCGATGAGCACCAATATTGCACCATGCGCCTTCGTGAAAACTGCCAATAACCCTTGCAATTCGATAGTCGCTGCTCCATGTCCCTAATACACGAGACTTTGCGGCCTGTGAGCCACTCACTAAAAATTAATGCAAATATTTTCTCTCGGCGGGACATTTTACGCTGACCGTATAAATAAACACAATGCATCAGGAAGAACCTGCGAAATTGCGATTCGATTGTCTTATGACGTCGCGGTTTATCATCGACATGGACAGTCGCTCTTTCGCGAGGATCGGCCTTTCTTTAGCGAGAAGGCAAGGCAAGGATTTCTCGGTGCACATCTTGATATATATCTTCCTCTATTATACGGGACCCCGTTTACGAAAGCTGGTTTATATCGCGGATGTAACTTCCGCTCCAATTATGATTCACGAGCATCCCGCGAAAGGATACGAAAAACGCGCGGTGTGCAAACGCCTCGAAGTTGCCCATTTCTATGACACAAAGGCGAAGATTACGCTCGTAAATTGGATGAAGGAAAATACGTTACTTTAATACATTCGGCTTGAGCATTGTCTACGCGTGCATGTATCCACAGACTGTCCCAGATTTCCTTCTTTGATCCAAAGTTGATCTCTTCTTTTCTTTCCAACACGATTTTTTTCTTCAACATCTTTTACCCCGATGTTTTAGTTTTCAGTATTAAACAATATTTTTAGATTAAGATTTAAAATTAAAACTTTGTTGTAAGTTTAGAAATTAATTAGTGCTAAGGGTAATCTCTAAATTTTTTGGAATAAATCTCACTTCAAAAGTTTTTGAACTACTTTTTTCAAGAGCAGCAGAATTTTCACTTTTTAAAAGTGTCGAGATTCACTCCAAAGAATTTAGAGGATACACTCTGAAAGCAAAGTATTTGGCATTTTTTATGACTATGACTGCTGGATAAAATTATGATTAAGGGAGTTCTATTTTAAAGTTACTTATTACTTTATAATGTTAGTAATAATTGTATTTATAGTTATAGTAAAGAATACGTATATAGTTGACAAACAGTGACTATAAATTATATTATAGTTAAATAAATTACGATAATTGCAACCATTTTTTTCTCTCAATGCGTGGTATGTTTTCAATTTTTAATTACACGGAATATTTTTTTGAATTTATGTAGCTATGCTACTACATTATTTTTGCTTTATTAACACAACATGGTAAAAAATATAATACATGAATGTATGTTCGCGTAATTATTTAAGCATTTAAATAATACGCTAAATAATCAGAGATTGCTGATAAAAATTTAACGAATGAACATACGCATCTCGCGAATCGTCGGACGATTCGATCGCGATTGTTGCTCATGAATTTTTCAATAGAAGCTTGTTACGCATTCCACATAAATGTCAAGGCAATTTATATTGCTACTGCGGCCTGCCGTATCGTTTTTTAATTTCCGTGTGACAGCAGGAATCGATATGACGCGCCCCGTTGATATTTCGAGCTCTAAAATCCTAAAGTTTCAAAGTACGGATGTTCCGTACTAAATGCGTCAAACATTTCGAATTCGCCGCCAAGTTCCACGGAAGCATCGGACTTCTGAAATTCCAAAGCTATATCCCTCCATATCTCAGTGTTCCGTAAACCCTAGAGCTAAGTTTTGGAGTTTCAGAACTCTGAAATCAGCTTAGAGCGAGAAAATCTAGAATATCCTCAATGTATATATAAGGATCGATTCAAAACTTTTAGAGCTTCAAAATATTGAAAGGCTAAAAAAGATCAAAGTTTCAATTCGTTGCGAGTCCCACCTCAAAATTCGAAAAGTGTTGAAGATTCAGAATTAATTGTTACATCTATATATTGCTTCGCGGTGATTTTTAATCTACGCGACGGCGTAGAAATCGATATGCGACGTGCTGCTGCTGTTTTGCACGAGGTGTATTTCCTGAGGACTCGATATCGAGATATTGCTATCAATAATTCATAAGGTACAATACCGTGTTATTCAAGGGTACACCCATAACCAGATCCTGCGCGGATTCCGCGAGTCGTGCAGTACGAAGCGATACGTCATACGAGGAATTAATGATGTCCATTATGATGATTTACGTAAGGCGCGCGATGGATCACATATAATCGCGCAGGCAGGTGTATCGATGATCCGGTGAGCGCGTTGATTACGCAAATGTATGCATTTATTACCTTTATTAACTGTCCTTAATAGATTTACAATAATTACTCGTACAAAAAGAAATATTTCAGTTAAAAGGCCTTATTTTTGAAGGAAATAAATATAATTTTAGGAACTAAATTTTTCAATAGTGCGAAACTTTTTAAGCGTCTAAATATTACAATTTAATTTTTATTTACTTTTAAAATAATAGATTTTTTTATAATTAATACACATTATTTGGTAGATATAATTTTAAGAAACATACTATCTATTTTATTCTATGAATAAATTATTTACTCAACGAGACATCGAATCGATGTCAAATTGGTGTCGAAATCATCGATTCGATATCAATTCGATAAATCATTTCTCGCTAGATAATGTTTACTTTTATAAAAAATATGGTTTCTTTAAAAAAATATTTTTTATAAGAATACATTTTACACTTATATCCTACACTCCTGTATATCCTACACTCAGGGATAAGTGTTTGTGACTATAATTTTGTGACTATAATTGCAAAATAATTTCAATTAGGACATCATAATTATTTCAACATGCAATAATAGCAATAATAGCACATTATATTATACCAAACACTTATCTCATACAATCAGTATATGTACTTGATTAATTTATTTTTTCAGACTGTCGTGCATGTATTGCACCTAGTTTAAAAAATTTATTTTTCCAAATATTTAAAATGCTAATCGTTCAAATTCCTGTAAAATAGAAAATTCTAGGAGGCTTGCAAGATCTTGAGTTTTTAAAGCTCTCAAGAGGGTTGCCGAGTTTTAAGAATTTCTACAAGTCTAAGAATGTTTAAAACAATTCTAGGAATGTCTTAGATTTCTCAAAAGCTGGAAATTCAGAAGTTCCGAGTTGTTAAAAGTAGTTACTTTGAAAAGATTAGAAAAAAAATTATTCTTAACTTCTCATATTGTTTCGTTATTCTCTATTTTTATTAAATTAATATTTTAATTTTATTTAACTTGTCGGATATGAGAGTATTTTATTTAGGAAATAAAACAAATTGCCATTCGAGTTTTCAATGAAAAAATTTCTTTAACTGAGTAACTTTGAATAATCTGATGTATAAAATACAAACAGATAAAAAGGGAAAAGTGTCGCGGAAGAGTAACGTCTATATATCACAATAGCAAAACTCAGATCGCCATAAAGTTTCTTTCTTTTCTTGCGGCCATTTTCTTTCTGTTTCTCGCAAAAAGGCTTTACGATCAAAGCTGGATCAAGATGTGCATTTACAAAAAGTGAGTAAAAGAAGAAAGGTTCTTCCTCACCGCGTTCCGCCTTTATCTTTAAGAGCCAGAAAGAAAAAGATAAAAGAAGTAAAAATTTCTCACCTTTGAAAAGGATTCGTTTTTCCCACGCATTTTCCTAAACATCAAACTCTATCTATAGCGTTTGTTTTTGAAAAGTATTCAAAATGTTATAATAATCATTCTAAGTTATATTAATTATATTAATTAAATATACACATATGTATATTAAAATCGAATTGAAGGTAAAAATTATTTTTAAATTTCAAAAATGTTCAAATTCAAAATTTCAAAGCTTTAAGATGTTGAATTTAGAAATTTGGAATTTTTGTAGAACAATAAAGTCTTAATATACATTCACTATGACTAATAAAATATATTATTAATATCCAATATAATTCGAAACTAACACTTTTTATTATAGGTAAAAATATATTATATATGTATATTATATCACATTTGTTGCTACGATTCGATAGTTTTCAGTAGTATGCTCGTTCTCACAATATTTTATAAAACTAGTGTTTGCGAGTAGGTATTCCAGTTTCAGAGTTATTACGAATCATTCTCTGAAGTTTTCTCTGAACGTAGAGGAACTCGCCAAACATCGCGAGCTGTGAAGCCGAGATCGAAAGCTTTTAGCACATGATGAAGTGTCGGGGATCAGCGTTATCCGCGTCGAGCATATACGCGCACGTATGCAACATTCTCTCACCTTCGCGAGGTACAAAAATAAATCCTTCGCATTCAGCATTAACTACCAGGCGGTATAAATTGCGGCGTGGTGGAACCGAGGCTCTAAAATGTTAGCAGGAAGAGCGAGCGAGGATCTGAAATTCGAGAGTCTCTGCGAGGGTTTATAAATTCGCAATGTCAGCGTTATCGTCTCCATCCGCGCATCGCTCCATCATTCAAGCGTAGATCTCGCGAAAATCCTCGTGGAAGGTGACCGTGTACGCTGCGTGCACAATACGCGCGCAACACGTGGCACAAAAGTCGCCGACGTCCGTCCCTCTTGTTGAACTCGTATAAAAACGAGCTGCAATGACAGAATTATTGTTTTCCCACGTCGTGTAATCCCTGTCAATACAATTTGTTTTTCCGCTCTGTCGGCGGATAACAATGCAACACGTTCATCCGTAATGTATTCCGAATTAACGAATACGTTTGTATAACAAACTCAACATTTAAAAAATTTTTTTAGTTTTTTAAATTAAGTTTGAGTTTTTGAATTGATATATAATTTCAAATATCAATTTTCAATCGTTAAATATTCAAGATATTCAGATGTAAAGACATTTTTAAACTACATATAGTGTATTGAGAAAAAAGTAACAGTTGTATCAAATATTATAATATATATTTTGTTGAATACATTGGCAATATCTATTAAATTTTACCAAATATAATAATATAATAGTAATCGATTATTTGATAATAATAACTAAATATTTAGAAAAATAAAATTATCGTTTAGTTAGTCCAACTAAATGATTTAAAATCAAATTATTTGACAATATTGATTAATAATTTGATAATTAGTATCAAATTGTATAAAGATTTACTAATTGATTTGGTAATAGTTATCAGATTAGGTACAAATAAGCGCCTAAAAAGTTCTATAAATACAATCAACATTTTAGAACTGCTGCTAGATGATGTTGTTCTCGCATGTGAAATTTAATCGAGTGTTCTATAGAACTAGTCTACTCGTGTATACATCTGACCGAAGTTTATCAGAAAAGTTGTCATTTATATAAATTTTTTTTCAGTAGATATATTTTAGCACTTCGACTATCTATATTTGGATGATGATTTTATTTATATCTGGTTAAGAATAATTTTAATAATTCTACTTAGTCTTCAAAATATTAAAAAACAATATAAATTATTATATGTTAAAACATTAAGAGATTACATTCAAATACAAGAAAAGGTCTAAAATTATAAATTTTTTTTTAAATCAACTATTGCATACAATTAATTAAAATTTCTTTTCTAGGAATATATCATGCAGTATCTAGAATTACAAATTTAACAAGTAATAAAAATGTTAAATAGAAAATGTAAACTGAAATATGTTCCTCCTCCGCGGACGAGTGGCATTTTTAGAGGTGAGAATGGTCGGAAATAAAAAAGTGAAATATTTTCTTGCAAACAGATGGAATAGTTATGATATATCGTACGATCTGTTAATTTATTTAAAACGTATTTTTTTAACTTCGTTTTTTTTAACAGAAAAACTTTTTCAAAATCAAGCCTTTTTCACAATTTTCAACAAAAAAATACCACGCTACAAATATTGTATCTATTTTATCACAATTCCGTTATATCTACCCCATCATAGCTATTCCATCGATTTACAAGAAAATATTGCACTTTATGATTTCAAACTACCCTCCACGGAAATATGTCATCCATCTACGGTGAAAGAAAAATATTCTACTGACCATATTTTTTTATCTAAAATCTTTAATACTCAGCAAATTTGTGTATTTTAAATATTATAAATATGTATGATATATTCCTAATGTGTTCTCAAGAAGAAATTAATTCTATATAGTAGTTGACTTAAAAGAAATTTTTGAATGTATGTTTATTTTACCCTGAATGATGTGACTACTTGAAAAACAATAAAGTATTAACATCAATAATTAAAAATTATTTTCTGTTCATAATTTTCTAGTTATATCTCTTTTAATTATAAAAAATATGTATATGTATTATTGTATATATATATATATGTACAATATATATGATTTAAAACACTTTTTATATTTATTTATTATTTAGTACAATTTATTTGTAAGTAACTCTGCGATAAACAATTATTATCAACAACCGTCTCGACTTTGAGCCTCTCAGAGCTTAATGCTAAAAAATTTAGCAGTATTAAATATTAAAAATATGAATTTAGATGCATCGATATGTAATCTCATGGAATTATTGAATTAAAGAATTTTTTAATATTTGTAATTTTGAACTTTCGGACCTTCTTGTGTTTGGAAGTTTGCGAATTTGCAAAGTTCGCACGTCACGACAAGATTGGTGATCGATCGGTATTGTCTGCTTGTTCTCGCAATTACTCAACATGCACCAATGACTCAACAGACGAACGCATTGGATAATTAACAAGATACTTGCGACACACCAATGATTGCCATACACCGGAAGTGCATTCGCTGAACTGCGATTCATTAAGGCGCCTGAAGCAAATTGTTGTTCCATTAACGCGTACTGTATCACGAACAGTTCTACGAAGCGTTGTGTTCATATTACAGGCTGCGGGCTGAGATAGAATATTAGATACCCGCAATACTCTGCGCAATGAGAAATTAATGTGCGGGAGCTACATACAGATTCAGGACGCGAGTAAGTTCCTATACTTGGAGCATCGAAACTCGCGTCGGAATCGTGCGAGATAAAGCGCGAGGGAAGAAAATACAACTACAGATGTAATGTAACGTGAACGAGTTAAAACATGAGGACTTGGCTCGTGAAAATGTCGGACGACATTTGCGATGTGCAATTTTAACAGCCATCTTTACGAGCGAGCCGGAAGGTCTTGTGGAAAAAGCGCGCCCGCCGTAACGTATTATGTGCAAGGTTTTACGACGTGGTAAAACCTTGCAGTTTTTTCGGACAATTATAACGAGGTTCGTGCCCGCGGCATTTTATCTGCTACCGTTATCATTTTCACGAAAATGCTGCGAGATAGTTTTGCGGTAAAAAAAAAAAAAAGCCATATTGCGCCGGTGAAGGAAGACATGCGTGTAAACTTCACAGGCGGGAATTTTGCGAATCAAGCTAGGTTTTTCATATTATTCATTTCGTATCACGATTTTTCTGAGTGACAATTGATACAAAATCGTAAAAAAAGAAATTGCAATTCTTAGAATTTAATTACAATTTATAGAGAGTCATATTTATGCTTTCAGAAAGACTGCAAAAATGCTCCATTTAGTAATTTAGCAATTATTAGAGTCTATGGCTATCTTTTCTGTTTACACTCTTAATCCTGTATTGCGTAGTTGCGTAATACCTTCAAATTTGAGGTAAACTTTTACAGGTAGAAAGATATTTCCAGTTACATACTAATATAGGAGATATTTGTTCTATGTTCTACATGTTTTTCTCGGAATATTAGAACAAGACAAAAGATTAAATTAACATTACTATATAAAATTACAGCAGTAATAAAATAGAATTATAAATTAAACTCTTAATCATAAATATATATTTTATCATGCAATTATAGTCACAAATACAAAATATTTTTTTGTTATCAGTGCTTTGAGAGAAAAAATGATTGCAATTATCGTAATTTAATTATAATTTATAGACGTTTTTTTTTTAAACTATATTATTACTAACATTATAGAAGTAATAACTATAAAAATAGAAATCATAATTATACAGTCACCAACTACTTTTCTCTTTTTGTCGGTGCAACGACGGACAATCTGGCATATACGTTAAACAAATGAAAACTCGTCCAAGGGCCGTTTATATTACACGCATTGTTTAATTAATTATGACGCTGTGACACGCGTCATCTGGAAAATTCTTTCATGACTTTTCTGTCAATAGGAAATCGCAGCTCATTAAGCGGATTTATATGATCAGCATTATGTTTAATCACGTTACGTTGAAGACACTACGTTAATTAGCAAACGCGTTGGACGTCCTCCTACTCTCGAATTCGACAAATTTCATGCTGACCCTCTATGTTCGATCAATGTACTTTTCGTAATTACTTCGTAAAACTTCCAACTTTCTAACTAAAATGGGATCCCGCCAATCGGACGTGTCTCTGTTTAATTAAAAATCACCGACTGTATTCGTGGTCTCCTTTTAACCCATCACGATACCTTGTCTTTGTTAAATCCTTTGGAGGACCTGAAATCTCGCGTAACCAACCGCGAATTCATCACACAATTCGTAGCTCTATCTCTCTCTCTCTCTCTCTCTCTCTCTGCATAAACAGGTTATAAAACGGAACTACGCTCAAAGCAATCGTCCTAACCATATGCGCCTGACCGTTTTCATTGCTGACGGCAACCGTGCGCTGCGGCTGACATGGCGCGTGATGTACTACTAGCCCGCCGGTATACCGAAGGGGAAAACACATACTCCTGGCATTCCGACGCGCATTACACAACTACTTGCCACTGGTAAAACACGCCGGCACGTCCGACAGCGTCCGGTGGCGAGCGGTGCCGTTCTCGACCTCATTTTTCATCCGGTTATTATGTCAGTCCGCAACCTCACTCGCGGGAAGATACAGCTGCCTCCTGATTTCCGAACGAGTAATAATTCGAAAATAATCACAAGATAGAATTGTTCAGTTTCACTGTTTCGAAACGGTTTTTTTATCAAAAACTATCAATCACACTACGAGAAAAAAATGCGGTTATAATATATTATCGTAATTTAATAATAATTTATAATTATTTTCGGTGCTTATATATTTATATTATAAAATATAAATATATATAAAATGCTACAAAATTTTATTTTTTATCGAAGAAGCGATTTTATATGTACAATATAATAAGCAGATCGAACTTGTTTTAATTTCAAGACCCTGATTGAATATTGATAAGATTGTGCAGCTATACATTGTACAGCCTCATTGATGCTATTTAATAAATATGAAATGTTGGTAAATAACGTGCATTTATTATCATCCTATAAAAATGGTGACTGCACTCAAGTTGCTCGCCAAGTGTCGCTGCCACTTTCATCTTCGTCGTCACGGTTCTGCACTATCCTGCTAATGCAATTCGTCTTCTTTTACGTTAAATTTGTTTGTTCAAAATTGCGAAGTAAGATTTGAATGCACAAACTGATGGTACCCAATCGTGATGAAAGATGAAAGTGGTGACGAAATTCTTTACAAACAACTTGGGCGTAGTCACTAATTTTATAATATAACTTTTATTTATAATATAACTTTTCCGCAAATTCCAATGCTTTATGTTTACTAAATGACATCAACAAGCACAATGGTCTACCTAATCTTATGAATACAATTTTGCGACCCGCCAACTGATACGACCCGTATTGATAAATTTAATGAGATGATTTATACCTAAATAACATACTATGCTCTAAAATTTGATATAATTAAAATTAATCGTTTAAGGAATTTATTTCTTACAGGTTGTGTTCTCACATGCACGGTTCTATGAGATTAATATTGTTTAATTAAAATTAATTGAAGTTTCTAAGCTTTTATTCGACCTTTTTAAATTTCCTTGTTTCTCTGACCTTCATACAATTATATTGTGAAAGTATCTGTTCCTTTATTTCTTCTTTACAATTTTTAATTATTAATATTATTACATGTACACAGTAAAAAAATAATTATATTTTATACTATAATTGCGATTGTATTTATTATATGAAAATGTTTATTTCATGTTTATATCATTTATATTATCTTGATATTTTACTTAATTTTGTTATGTTAATATTTGAAATTATTATTTATAGTAAAATTTTTTCATAATTGATAAAACTATAAACATAAGATTATTATTACGAACTTTATAATAATAATGATTATATAAATAGAACCTACCATAATTATTTTACGATACAATTTTAGTCACAATTATATTTCTTTCTCAATGCAGAATAGCTTTTCTTATTCCGTTTAGAATTAATTACATAAGGTAAATTATAAGTAGAAATATATAAATAATTTTATCTGCAAACAATCTTTTTTTAAATATATACTGCTTTTCTAAACTATATTATATAACGAGTTCATTATATAATAATAGCTTCGTTAACATTCCCTTTTTTCTCGGAGTACATTTGTCATGATATAAATTATCGAGATTAAGAATCTTGTAATGAGCAACTAACATTACAGAAAAAGATCCATATCGTATTATTATCCTAAAAGGACTGCAAGAAGCGCTATTCGGTCCAGCTTCCGGCTTTTTGTCTCATCAGCTTAGTGTCCTAATTAAGTTCCATATTCAAAATACCCCGAGCGGAATTTGCGTCCATTAATTAGTTTTCTAGTTTTTCTACTTTCCTCCAATGCAATTGCAATTCTTTCCTTTCGTTTGCTTCGTAAAATGTTCAATTATTTGTTACTTTTTTAATTCTTTTCCCTTCAGTATTTAATCCGATAAAAATTACAAAAATTTATCTGACTTTTTTTGTTTAACAATTCCAAAAATGTGCTACAAATCTCTTTGTAAAAGATCGAACGAAAATAAGTAAAATCAAATTAGATTTAAACGGTTTCATTTGAGAAGGAAACTATCTTTTCCAGGAGATAGTTTTGGTAATTTATTCGTAAAGTTAGTTCCGATTTATCGCGAAACGTTATTAAACTTGTCCTCGTTAAAGATAAATCTTCTCTTAAGAAAATCCAAGTGACAATCATCGCCGGTACTGCTTGCAGACCGTTTGAATAATTTCGACGTCTGGAATCGAGAGCGAGCGCGCATGATTGCTTCATATTTTAGGATGCACTAATAGAAATGAGTCTGAGACATTTAAATAGGTACGTAAGCATAATGACCGCGATTATTACCGCTAATGAACATCGCTAGTTCGAATGTAATCATCGCGGAAGTAATTGTCTAACATTATTATTTCGATAATGATGATTGAGATTGTCGAATTTTGTAATTTTCATCTTTATATGTTTCTAGTTTTTTTCATCTTGTCTTTACACAACGAGTGACTACCTTGAACCATTTTTCAGCTCTTCTTTACACTGAGAGAAAACTTTGATATTTGGAACTATAATTACGTATTAATATGGTTATCCCCCAAATGACTATATAATTATACTTATTTGAATAACTTTTTATGGTTATTTCAACCATTTTATGAGACAGAGAGAGATTATATTAATTATAACTATAGTTATTTTTGGTTACCAACTATATACATACATTGGTTGATAGAATACTATATAGTAGTCTTAATTATAATTATAGTAATATGTAATTATTATTACAAATACCAAACAGTTTTTCTCTCAGTGTAGAACTTGAGAAGTTGAATTTCGTCCGTCTTCGTGTAAGAGCAGCCACAGAGGAAAAATAACGGAAATTTTCAACGAAGAGAGACGCAGTTCGAGAAACGGAAAACTTCTGCGCGCTAATGTATTTCGCGTGTGTTCCGCGTAAAACATCCCTCTTGCGGGCAGGCATCGCTACTTCCGCTTCCGCGTCCGCGCGATCTTTATCTCGTCGTCATTAGCCCAGTTGTTTCGCTGTTGCGTGCCGTCGTGCGTCTTATATATGAGAGCGCGGGCTGATATTAAACATTCTTCGCACGCTATTTTTCAACGTTAACGGGCTCATTCCGAAATCTGTCCGGTGTAAAATTAAAAACGTCGCGTTGCCGGAAGCGGCCAGTCCGCTCCACGCGACGCGATATAAAGCATTGCTTTGTGGATATAGCTGGCTTGCCGTTTATGCGGAAGAAAAAATGCCTAAGCGAGAGAACGAAATAAAACGAGAGAAAAAGGAAAAGGGAAGGAGAGAGAGAGAGAGAGAGAAAGATAAAAAAGCATACCAAGCAAAAGAATTTTGTGATTATAATTGTATAGTGGAATAATTACGATTAAAAACTCCAATTTATAGATATTACTGCTGTAATGTTAGTAATAATAATTAAATTTATATAGTTTTATACAAAAAAAAAAAAGAAATTTAATTGGCACTGAAAATGACTATATTTTATAAACGTTTCCGGTGCCAACTATATATTTTTTACTCTTACACACAAAACAACTTCCCTATTCTGGTTATAAAATATAATTATTATTCCTATTATAGCAATAATAACTATAAAAATGAAGTTCTTAATTGTAATTGTTACCATGCAGTTATCATCACAAATATCAAACACTTTCTCCTCAATGTAACGGATGAAAAATCACAGGAACGAGAAACAAAAGACGTAGTCAGGCGTACTTCTCGAAACCAATATCCGCTCGCATCCCGCTTCCGTCCGCTTTCCTCCGCATTAAAATCGAAATTTCGACATTTTAATAAAATGTCAATCGAACAGTCCCGTTTGAAATCACAACGTCACTATAGAGCGACGTCGCTGCCGTCGTTCGCGGCGATCGCCCGTCGTTCGAAATATAATCGGCGCGCGGTGCTCGCATCATATGTGAAATCCCGAGGCGTTATTGTTTCCGAAATCGCCTACCGTTTTTCCACGGAATGTATGAATTTACGCGCGCGTGGAGCCCGCGGCGAATCGGTTGTGCGACGATAATCCGACATTTTTTGCCGGATTCATGAAAGAGAAATTCTCGCAGCTCGGGAGTCGCCACAGAAATGTTGGGCAACGTAGCGCAAGAAGAGCGACAAGAACTGATTAAATATTACATTTTCGAATCCTATTCAACTTTTTCACGGCCGGTTAATTTATGCTTTTTCGCGCTCGCTCATGCAATACTTCACGCGATGTTCGACGAGTGCTTTAATAGAGGAAGCATGAAACATACTGTAGACTTTCACGTTATTCGAGAGTAAAAATTGCGAGATGGACTTAAAACGTGATTTCACCATGCTGTGATTTTAGAGAACGAACGATTTAATTAAAATCTGATAAATTCGAATATAATAATAGTCTCTGAGAAGCGCGCACATCACGATTTAGTTAGAAATTGGTGGATCATAATTATATAATGTTAATTAAAGAGATTATTAAGAGCCTTTTGTAGCTAATATTTAATTATTTAATATACATGCAGGAGAGAGAAATATCTTCTGTTGTAATAAAATGTAGAATAACATTTCGTTATTAAATGTTTAATTAAAGATTAATGTTATAATATACCGATTTGTTAAACTGTTTATAATTCTAGAGTGGGCGTAAAAGATCTAGCGGAAGAAGCATAAATTATTAAATTAAAGCCTGAAATATTCGTTATATGTACTTTATCCGCGTATAATCTATCTCGCTACTCTCCTTCGGAGAGGAATATGCCTATTTGACTTTTATTGAGATTGAAATGATAAATAAAACGGATAAATAAAAGGATTTTCCCTACAAAAATTTTTCACTTTAACATTTTTTTCCTACCCACCCTAACATTTAAAGGTTATATAAATGTCAACAATTTGCTGGTGTTATTTTATAATCTTCTCGCTGTAACGTGTAATACATTGTTTACACATTAGTAATTCTTCTCTTGATGTTTATACATGTAAAACGGGATGGTTGGGTTATAAAATTTCATATCAAACTTGAGTGGCTACAGATGCTTCTTTTCAGACTGAGAAGCAGTAACGGAAAAATGTAACAAGGGCATGTAATTAAATAATTATGTAGGAATTATTCTGTACTTAAGTCAAAGTTGGGTCCATATCAACGCTCACCTGCACTCTGAAACGTGGGACGGCTTCGACGTTTTTCAGATTTGTTCTATATTTGCACATAGCCATCGATCATCGGAAGATCGATCAACTTTTTTTTGATCTGTCCGTTCTTTTTTTCGCAATCTCGACGCGGCCATTAAACGACGACCCGGATTTCTATTTTCTTAACGCTTTTCAAGAACGACCGTTTATCTGCTGTTTCACGTTGTTTTCCACTTTTGATGGATTATAAGGGTTGTACTTCAAGATTCCTCCACTCGAAGAATTGAAGAACCGTGGATACAGTAGATCTACAGTTTCAATGATTTAAAAGTATCTAATTGATTAATAGAATTTCTGTAATCATATATGAATTCTTGTAACTATAACGTAAAAGTCATTGTTTTCTTACTTAACACATTTTATAAATTAAAAAATAGTAATATTTATTATAACTACATTATACTTACTAGAGATGTTAATAAAAACATAAAGTTTATAAAGCTTTTTACTTTACCATGTCTTGATATTCTGTTGTATTAATATTTGAAATTATCATGATTTATATGTAATACAATTTTTTTCGTAGTTAATAGAATTGTAAAGGTATAAAATTATTATTACTATGATCATAGCAATAATAATAATAAAAATGGTATCCTAACCATAATTATTTAGTAACTACAGTCTCAAATAACAAACGTTTTTCTTCAGTGTACTTTTACAAAATAAAAATTGATCTAATTAAGCAGAAATGTTTTAGTTTAAATCTGAATTTACTTTCTTTTTCGATAATCGATAGCCAATAGCTCGGAAAAAAGAAATCTCAAAAAAACTTCTTCGTTAAAGAAATTGAAAAAAATTAAAAATCGGAAAAATTGGAGGATTCGAGAAGAGATCTCGAACTATACAAATTCAAAGCATTAATTAGAAAACATAGACCACAATTAAAGATCTAAAAAAAAAAGAGAAAAACGGCTGCTGGTAATGAGTGATAATTTTAATGCGTTTTCGATTTCGTTCGCATAATCGAGTGGAGATGAAATCGCTCTTCTTGTTCGTCGACTGACTGACACGTGCGCTGAGGCTTTATATCGACGATCGCGGTTGTACGGGTGTACAAAAGAGCGGTTGTGATGGTATTCCACCGGCCAGCGCACTGCTCTTTTGATACACGTTACATACGCGGCCGTTTGAGAATGCAGGTCAGGGTTGGTGAAAAAGGGACAGTACTAACTTCAGCTGGTGGTACTGGGCGTGCGAGAACATGCTGTACAGGGCGATCCGGAAGTACCTTACCGGAAGCGCTTGGTAGGTGACGAAACGCTCGCACGAAAATCCTGAAATCTCTACATATCAGAACCCAGAAGTCTGATAGAGATGGAAAAAAGAATTGCTGACTCTCTGAGATTTAACCGTTTGGAAATGCAAATGCGTTTGCCGGCTCGGCGCGGCACTAAAGACGCGGAATCTAAAGAACTTGGAAGAACCGTAGAACCGTAGAAATTCTTTCAGATGCGTTTAGATTTTTATAATTCAAGAATTTCAGATTTTAATGTGATACGTCTCAATGTTAAAAATATTGAAAATGTAGAGATGTAAGTTCTTTGAAAGATTTACAAATAAGAATTTCAGATTCTCAAGATTATCCAAATCGAAAACGTTTTGTGTGATTTATGATTTTCAGATACCGGGATCTCAAGATTCTTAAATGAAAGTATTGTAAAAGTCTAATATAAATGCACACTGAGAAAAAATTGTTGGTATTTTCAATTGTAATTACATATTACCATAATTGTAATTATTATTATAATTTTAGTAATGTCAAATATAGTTAGCAATCAAAAATATAATTAAATTACAATAACTGAAACCACTTTTATGTTTTAATTACTATAATTATACAGTCATTTTCGGGTTGTCAACTGTATGGTACATTTGTCGATGGAGTTTGTATCACAGTTATTGTTACTAATAATTATAGCAGTAATAATTATGATAACATGTAATTAATCACAAATGTAAAAACTTTTTCTTTTAGTGCACAAATACGTTTATCTTCATTTTTCAACCTTGATACACACCGAGAGCTCTCTCGTGGGTACTTTTGAATCGTCCTGTACAAATTGCTGACATTAACTATATGGGTGAGAAACATAACTTGCATGTACATATAGTGGGACGCGTATTGAGCAGCGTTCGAACAACGATCGTTCAGGGAAAATCATAGGAGTCGCAGATGTCTGTGGAACATCCGACGGAAATCGTGCGTTCCACGTCCAGAACGGAAGCACCCGCCATTTTCATTCGGTAAGCATTCCCTCGAAAGTTCGCCGAAACACGAAACTCTGTGAGTCCGCTCATGCTTGCTGACTCTACTTCCGGTGCAAGGCACTCGCATACGTCGCGGGCAACATATCGTTGTTGGGTAACGTACTGAACATTACCTTTGTGCGATATAGCTATAATTTTACAACGTATATATTACATTGTTAAAACATATTACAATTAAGTATAAACAATATTAAAAATATTATATATTTGCATTTTTAGAATCTTCTGATTTATTAATTAAAAACACGCGAAAGATCTGCAATATTTTTTATTAATAATTAAAACGAATAACTATAAGTTTTATCTATAATTTGTATTCTAGCTTCATGCCAAAGTTAGTGATCGAGAATGTTAAAATTCGGGAGAACTTAGTGAAAAAGTAAATATATATGTAAATTGAGTCGAATGTTATCAACGTAATTGAAAAAGAAAATCGAAACGGATTATGCTAGGGAATTCCATTAGAAAATTAACGTGCGTTGAATTTAAAACTATAGCCTAATAAATCTGTCGATTTCTTTATACATTTTTTGACCGAAATAGAAACGATTTCATGAAATGTTACTCACGCGCGGGCGGAAAGTTGGCGTTGAAATATTTACGGTGGTTACGCGCTAGGTCAGATATCGGAAAGCGTTTTTATATAATCCGCAGATAAAAATCAAAAAGCTACGTACATTCAGAGTTAGACATAACAATCGACGAGCGCGGTATTCGGGAATTTAACATTGTTGGATTGTTGGATCGACTCCAAATTCAGTGTTGGCGCCATTTTTTTACGTTTCACTGCACGCGAAGAGCACTATTGTTCAACTTTATCTATAAAATATAAAAATTCACGCGATAGCAAAAACCTATTATTATTATTTAAATATTTTCGTGCAACAAGTAATGCAACAATAATATTATTAATAAAATTTGATTCAAAATAAATTGAGAAGATTACAGCGATTAAAAAATTATTTAAATAATTATGGCCGGAAGCTGCAGTTTTGTACAAAATTTTTTGTTCAAAACAATTTTGTGTAGTATAAATTACAATATGTCGTATTACTTTGTGGCCTTTTGAGATATTTAGACATGCATCGAGTTTTCGCTGCATGCGCTAAGTTTAAAATTCTCGCGATATTAAAGAAAGTCTGTCGGTGTCGGTGAAAGAAAAGGGATGGAGGGGATTTTGTATGCGTCTCGCGAAATGGAACTCGTGAAAGTTTTTGCGTGACGCTCGGTCGAGCAATCTTTTCCGACAACTCGCGTTCTTGGCTACCAAAACCGTGTTACCAAAAGTCTCTCGCGCGAAGAGACGAGATTTCCGCGACCGACCGCATACATACGGGGGCGTTCGCTCGTATATACGCTCGAGGGAGGAGATTTTATTTTATTTCCTGTCTCTCGCGTCCGTTTCGCCGTTTACTACGGGAATGCGTCCCGTACGCGAGAAGTGCAGCGACGTAAAGCGCAGATTGTTACGATCAATATTTGCCAGATGTACTTTCCTTAACGCGAACCGAGCTTGTGAGAACTCTTCGAGATTTTATTACAGGCGCCTTCATTTTTACACAGCCTTTGCATTTTTATTTTAGCGTCTCTGTAAGCTTTTGCATGTTGGAATATTTAAAGATACATTTCTGTGCTCTCTGTTTAAGAGTATAATAATATTATACTTTTAGTATTTACTGAATGTACGTACTTTTAATATGATGTACTTTCAGATGGAGATTAGTTCCAGAAACAGCTGCTTTCAAATAAACTTGTGTGTTGTAGTAACTTGCAATTAAATATATTAAATTTAACTTCAAACAAATTATACATATATAAATATTTTTTATGGAAGAATTATTTTTTCGTTTAAACGGTTGTTTAAACTAAAATTTCTCAAATATCACACTGAGAGAAAAGTAGTATTTGTTATTATAATTGCATGGTAAAATAGTTGTAGGAGCTCTAGTTTTATAATTATTATTGCTATATTTTATATTCCAAAAAATATAATTGATATATAAAACGAGTCGATGCAAATTATATATTCTTTTATATATAAAAGATTATAACAGTAATAATTATAAAAATCAAGTTTTTAATCATATATGACTATATATAATTATAGCTATAAAATGACTATGAATTATAATCGATGCCTATTATATATTTTTTGGCATAGAATATTATAGTAATATTTATAAAAATAGATTTTTTAATCATTATTATTTTACCATGCAATTATAATATAGTCACAAATACTATACACTTTTTTACTCTCAAAATACCTATCACAACTATCTGGAACCGATTTAATTCTTCTTGAAAATATATCGTTAAAAAACTTTGAGAGATACATATTTTTTTATTATATTGGCCGAATTTAAGATTTAAAGGGTAAAATAAGCCTTCAAACGTAATGTTTAGATTTAATTTAAATCAATTATTAACAAAACAGTAGGATATACAAAAAATTGTTTTAGATAAAACTTTTATGATTATTTTACATACTTGATAACTGCACTTAGATTTTTTTAAAACTCTAATACTTATAAAAATACCCTCATTAAGTTTTGAAATGCTATTTTACATCTAAAATTTTTAATTGGGCTGATATAAAAATCGATTCCAGACATTTGTTAGAAGTCTCTTATTAGTGCAAAATAACTCAAGTGCAGAAATATAATAATAAAAAACAGAAACATTGATGTAACGAATTAACACATGCTCGATCACTAACAATATACGATTGCATAGATTGAAAAATAATTGTCTTTCAAAAATTTTGTTTACGGCATTCATACGTTTTTATCAAATCCTTTCATACGTTGTGAATGATCGTTGGCAGTTCTCGCCACATTTTACGTGCACGTAAATGAAATTATGGCGCCCAGTGTGAAAGATCATAAAAGGGAAGCTCGCGCAGAAGCATAGCATTTACCATTTCTACCAGACGTCGTCGTTATTTAATGTGTCTACACGGGGTGTGTCAAACATTCTTGTCGAACGTTTCCGCTAATATCATCGCCAAGTACAGTCACGTTTGCGTGCATGTGCATACGTTATGCAAGGCATATTCGCATACAGGGTATCCCAGAAATCGTGTTTCCCTCACAATCGCGGATCATTATATATGTGCATTCAAATTAAAATACAATTGATGGGGCAGTTAAAAACAGAATAATGGTGAAGACAAGTTTTGTCACGAGCGTTTATAAACGTGAGGAAAGATTTTTATTAATTAACGCGCCAATTTGGAATAACAGTGAGAGATAGGGTCTCTCATTTATCCGAAACTTGGCGAGGGGGCGTTAAGATCTGGAACACCCAGTATACGCGCATAATAGGGCTTGATAGCGAAAAATCGTCATCTCCCACCGTCTTGACGTAGTTGACGGTCTCGGCGGTCGCTTCGGTGAGGGCCCGGCGTAGTCGTGTCCGTCGCACCTGCGACAGCGTACGTGGACATAGTACGACGCCCTGGCCGCCCTGGATACCGGAAGCGGCGCCGGCGGATGCTGGGCCGGCCGCCGCGGCCATGGAGGAGGGCGCCGTCGCCGCCGCCATCGTCGACGAGGACGACTTGCACCACCACGGGAACTGAGTGGGCGTTATGCCGATATAACAACGTGGTTAATAAATACACCCACTTCCTGCTCGCGAGCGTTTCGCGGTGCACGTGGACGACGTGACAGACAGCACAAGTGCAAGATAGCATTAGACAGACACGTGGTCGTGGACGGACACGGGATCGGTTGCACCAACGGTTGTCGTGGATTAACTAACTTCGGTCGGCTCTCTGCTATCAGGCCTAACTACGATAACTAAAGAGATCTACTATCCTACATATCAACTACGGTAAACTTGATTAGGATAACGTCGTTAGACCTAACAAGAACAGCCTTGATGATTAATTCTGAATCTCCTTCTAGATTTCACTGATCCCTCTTTTGGCTCTTTTACATTTCCATCCTCACTACGACACAGACAAAGAAAATTTGTCTAACCTTATAGCAATTTAGACTTAAGGGAGTAGCTTGAAAAAGCTACTTTGTAAAAGTAACTAGTTACAATTATAATTTTTTCTTTCAATAAATTTGAAATATTAATTAAAACATTAATATTTAATTAAAAACATTAAATTAGTTACTATAGTTATAAAAAAATGTAACTAGATTAAGTTAAAGTTATAAATGGAAATAAAGGATTGAGGTAAGTTATAGTTACTATAAAAAAAGTAATTTTCACTGTAACTTTGTTACAGCTAATGAATTACTTTCTAACCCTAGCTTAAAGGTCAACTGTACTTAAATTTTTACAAGATTGTGGTAACGATTACAATATCAAGAAAAAATATTTACTTAAATTGTGTTTTTCTTTATCTTATTATAATATATAGAAATCAACAAATTAATTTATTGTTAGTGTTATCAGTTTTGTTTAAGCAACGTTGTTATACAAATGGAATAAAATTCAAATTCTGCCTAAATAACTTCAACTAAATCTTAAATAAAAAATTGATGTAATAATTATTCGTATAAACCGATTATAACGGAACAGACTTTGAAGACGAGTTTTAACCATTAATTAACTGTTATCATCCACTCTCTGGTTTCTAGATCATTCTCGCTATAACACAGATAAATAGAGGCGAGATTTAGCCAACCGCAGTTAGCAGTAACTAACGTTGGTGCAACCAGAGAGAGTCCAGAAATATAACAGACAGGTGACGATTCCTCTCCCACGATACCGAGATATCTCTTCTTATCTCCCTCCGTATCTCAGGATGACGCCCGCGTGCGGCTTTCTACCTCCGTCGCTCCTAAACAAGCGCTCATCATCTACTGCTAGCTCGGCGCTATTGCTAAACTAAGAGCGGTTGGTCTAACCGAGATCAGCAGAGAGGCAAGTTCGAGTCGACCTGGGAAGTGACAAATAAGCACGTAACACAACGGAAATGTGACAATTGTCGCGTCCTCGTTGACGAAACTACCTGATGACATCTTGTTTTGCAAGATTTTCCAAACTTCGAATTTCCACACACAGTACATCATCAATAAGTGAAATCGATGTATCTCTGAGAGAGAATCTCTATTTGTAGCTCTTGTGACAGAATTCTAACGCGATTTTTGAATTTAATATACGTGACCAAAATATTAAAGAAATGATGTTATATTAACCTTTTTGTAAATGGATGGTCTATCTCATTTTATTTTGTAAATTGCTCATTCGATTTTCATAAAACTAATCATATGAATTAATTTGATAGTGTTTTAATTCAACTTGAGATAAAAAATACAAATTCAAAATGATGGATCCAATATGGCGAACAGAATAAAAAAAAAGTAATTTGATTATCATATGAAGGGTTAAAAAAGTTTTTAACATATTTTTCTAATATAAATTTTCAGTTTGGTTCATTTAATGTTTATTAGTTCTATAAATAATTAATAAATGACTTCCAAGCGTTGATTATAAACGAGCTTTGACACAAATTCCTCTTTCATTAGAGATTCCTATCTTTTCGAATTTTCAGATAACTCAAATTTAACGATTCTAGGAATTTTCTAAAATAGAGTTCCACAATCAGATTCCTTTTTAAAACTTTGATTCGATATGTTGGAGATATATCATTTTGAATTTTAAAATTCTAGGGCCAGAATCAAATTAAACAATCCGAAAACTAAAAAAACAAAATCTTTCATAAGTTAAAAAACTTTTGTTTTCAAAAGTTAAAAAGTAGTCTATAATTGAAAATAGTATTATTAATTTAATAACAATATTAGTAAAACAAATAACACTTTATTTAACACAATAGTACGACGTATTTATTTATTTATTATTATTATTGTATAAATAAAACTATTTTCATTTTTTATTAGTTATTTTTTCCGTGTATCATAAAACGTCAATAAATTAAAAATACTAAAAATGTGATTAAATATATCACAATTGCACTCAGAGGAAGAACTAGTACTAGCGACTAGAGAAAGCGGACAGAAATAGAGATCATTTCAACTGTATATCACAATATTATAAACTTGCGATAAGAGAAAAATAAATAAATTATTAAAACCAATAAATAAAAAAACACTTAATAATATTAATCGTAATATTATTAACGTAATAATATTAATTGTAATAAATATGGTTAGGATTATAAAAAAAAATAGTAATGTAAAATCACAACATTAACAGAAAATATATATTGAAATATTAAAAATATATTTATTATAATTGTTAATTTAACATAATAATTCATTTTAGAAAAATGTATAAATCGTAAAATAAAATAACATTGAGAGAGAGAGAGAAATTTACATAATTTGCATTATAGTGTGTGTTGCTGTGCTATTTAACTTTAATAAGTTATATATTATTTAACTGTTTATATAATTCATGAAACAATGTTAACATCCATTAACGTAATCTCCTGTATTAACGTAATTCATAACAATATCTATACATATATCGTTGTTGCAAATATTAAATTATTTTACATTTATCGTTATCACTTCTTTGATAGTTATAGTAGTACTTAGAACTATATTATATAATAAATATTATTTTCCCTTTCGTGATTTTATAAAAAATTGTAGTCGCCAGAACTATTTTGTTTTTTTCTCTGAGCGCGTAAATATTATATATGATAAATACTTCGCATATGATTCCAATTACACCGATTGTTCGCTACGCGCGTAGTTATTATGATTTATCGCGACACAGGAAGTCATCCGTTTCGATGCAGCAACATGGCCGGCATAGCGAGAATATCCTGGAAGGATATTGGTATGTGCGCGATTTGGTTTGTTTGCGGACGGGCTCGTTGCCTTCCTGCGTATACTCCAGCCAGCCGCGGGATATACACACGCCTAGTTACCACACATTCGTAGTCAACGAGCCAGTCAAGTAGGCGACAAGTTGCCGGGCAAGCAAACGAATAGAAAGCCCTTGTAATAGCGGAGAGATGTGTGCTCGACTTTCCCTCGTTATGCCGATAACTCAAGAGCGAGGAGCCTCCTTACCCCATCTCACTCGACTCGTTTGAACGGAGACACTCCTGAGAGATAGTGAACAGGTTGACAAATTTCAATTTGACTGAGAAGTTCGTCCCGATGCCATCAATATTTGTTCGACTCTGGCTAGGTGTACCCTCGAGAATCTTGACATTGCTCTTAATCTCTGTCAAACTTGAAAGATTGTTTCGCGTTGCTTGTGTGTTTCTTGGATACTAACACACTCAAGTACACGCCAATCCTAACCAGCTGTTCATTTCAAGGAGCGAACGAGTTATCTTCGGATTTGCCTCTCCGCTGACTTCGTGTAAACCGGCCTAAGGGGTTGCTAGACTAAAGACTGGGCTAGACTAAAGATTCGGTTGTTTGCTTGGTTCGGGAGATGAAACAAGCGACGTTGAGGAGAGTACTCGGAGAAGCTCAATGGGGTTAAAGGGAAGAAAATAAGAGAGAAAGAAAGAGATAGAGAAAGAAAGAGAGAAAGGATAATGTACGAATGCGACGTCGAAGAAATCGTCCCGGAAATGGCAAGCCGATTGATCCACGCGAAGAAGTCGGGGGTAAGAAATACTTTTACGGGGACTTGAGATTTCGCCACGCCGCGCAGATTTATACGATGTCGAATCCGGGGAAGTTGGATAACGACAGATTAATAGATTGACGTCTCTAATCTTATCGGCTATTTCCGCGCCAACTGAGCCGCCAGTCGTGCGTGAGACGAAGCACTGACGATTAACCCTTTGATCGCCGAAAAGCAAATTTGGTTTCGAGTTAAATCCATCAACTCTGCCCACGCTATGAAAATGTGAGAACTTAATTATGTATCAGGCAAAATAATCATTAAATCATCGTGCTTTTTCGAATCAAGAACCTTTTGACCTATTTGGAATTAGATTTATCACAAAGAATTAGGTTCATTTATCTAATTATCCTAATTTAGAGATATTACATATTTTATTGAATAAATAGTGTCAATAAAAATTGTTTGCTGTAACATTAAAAATTTAAATCGTTAAAATTCTGTTAACATAGACGGTAAAGAGTTTTGACCATTTTTAGTTTTGATTTTAAATTAATAAATTGAGTGATATTAATAATGTGCATTAGTAGACGGAAATTTAATAGCTCATCAAATCTCTTATATTTAAATCTTTCATAACATAAAAAATAAAATAATGAAATTTTAAAAAGTGCATTTTTATGGAGATAAATAATATATTTATAGCTTTTACTCAGAATTTTAATAATATTATTAATACTTTTATGATTTTTGAACTTTATTTTATAAAAATTCACAAAATCATAAAAAAGCTATTTTTCATCCATTAAGATACATTGAAGGAAATCACATTATAAGCGAAACAAATCAATATAAATTTTGGAATAGCAGTTGACTTTTGTCGTTAATTTTGTTATTCTTTTTAATGACGCGCGTTTCACCTGCACAGAAAACAATAAATAACAGTCCTTTATTACGTGGGATTGAATGTCAGTCGATCATATAATCGCAGAGATCATGAGTGCACGCAAAGAATTATTTCTCTCATATAAAATCACAATTTTTTAAAATTATGAATTCCATAACTTTGTTGAAACTTATGCAAATTATAATGATTTTTATAGTGTATAGTTTGTTAAATTAGTCTGGTCAACTAATGATTCATTTTATTTCTCAATTTTGGAGTAAATTGCAAAATTCCCTCTTTTTCGTTGTGCAATAAGAAATATTCATGTATTATTTCGTTATACGTATAATAAAACCTAAATTAAGGTTGTAAAAATTAAGAATTTATAATAAAACTTAATATCCAAATTCATTTTTGATTACTTTTTTTATCACGAATAATAAGAATTGATTCAATTTACCTCAGTTTCTCCTAAATCTCAATTATTCTTAAAACCTGACATGTTAGTGAAATTTGATTTACCATATTGTTTCAACATCAATGCAATAAAAATCTGTAACATCTTGTTTGATTCAAAATAATTTTTAGCTGTAAACTAATGTAAATATTAATATAAATTATAAGAGTATTTATTTTTTGAAGAAAACATCTCATCTCGAAGGAAAGAAAATATAAAAGAATAATATTACCATATCCTTATTTCACAATCGGGCACATCAGAGAATCGAGTCACGTTTGCAGGATCATCCTATGGGTTTTTCCCGAGAGTTAATACCTTCATTTCGAAGGGGACCAAATCACTTTTTATCATGATTTGGAGATTGTTTTCGAAGCTGAAAAGCTAGCAATTAACTATGAACGTAAAAGAAAACTCAGTATCCAATTACGCACGTAACGTGCGATTGCGGACGATCAAAATTGAATCCTCATATATATATATATATATATGTAGATAATCTTAGTTACTCTTATTGTAAAAGTATTCAACTTTCATTTAATTCGTATTTGATTAATAACGCCATACAAAGGCAGAGTCCTATATAAAATCTAAATAAATAATCTCCCTTGTACAAATGATCCTGCAGACGTTCCATCTTTGTCACAATTAATATTCGCAATATGCCCAGCGATGAAAAATTACTGCTAACTTTTTTGCATTTTTGCGCCGGTTTACCACGAGACGTGCAGAATTAATGCACGTAATAACCTCGCCTGGAATGAAGACACTAAGACATTGATTAAGTTTCCTGTCGCTTAATTAGCCGCTCCTTGCTAATTACCGACCGTCCACTCGCGTTCCCGCGCGACAAAGTTCGGACAGTTTGTCGCAAAATTGCGGGCGAAAGTATATGAAGTTTCCTACGCGACCGGAAAAGAAGAAAATCTTCTAAGATCCAATCGAGAACCAATCGAGTGATCGACGAAGTTGAGAGCGAGCACGTAAAAGAAATGTGGGTTGGAGCGCTAACTCCATCCACACTCTCTCCACGGTGGCCGCAATTCGAAAGCGATCTGCTTTCGGGAAGAAGGGAAAAGTAGCTTGGCAATTTACCACTCAGAACCGAGTAAATGGCAACCCGCAAATTCTATCGAGAGTTCCGACCGTAATATTTCTTCGTTCGACTCGTCGTACGTAATGCGTCTCGAGAGAGAAGACCTGGTTATTAGGATATATGATCATTACAGATTGCGAACTAAATTAATCCAGACTAATGACTATGATGTAAGCATATAAGACTGATGTTATAAACTAGATAACTGCACGTGAACCGATTCGATCAACTCTCAATTAGCGTTTGCACTTTTAGATCGACGATTATTAAGTCATAAGAGAATTACAAGAGAGAGTTGCTGCTAGTTAGAGAAGAGTAATTTATAATTTAAGTACACCTGGCTCTTCCTCAGGAATAAAATTCATCTTACATTCTACAATCTCGTCAGAATTTTTCCGTCGATTAAGGACACGTGGCTATCCACGTCGACGATCTCGCGAAATAGTTCGGAACGCGAAACGGCTGAAAGTTATCCTTATGCAAATGCCGGCTATTATCCTTGCAAGACGAGCGCAAAATTAAAAGTTCCGCGAGCTAATGTATGCGGAACACGTGCAATGAAAGATTCAGATTCAGATCCCGCGGGGGCAGCTCGCGGCCAGATCTTTTGTGCTTAATCCTGCATAATGAGAGGAGCGTCCCCAAGACAGATAAAAAACCGATGCCGAAGCTTCTCGTCGCTATTCTTGGTATACGTTAAACTTCTCGTCGCACTTGATACCTCAACTTGTGTGCGATTGCTCGGTGATTAATCAACTAATGAAGATTAATACACTAACCCACTTATGTCCCATTTATTTTCCTTCGATTAATTCGCAATCGATTTCTGCTTGAAGGAAGTTTAGAAAGTTGAACAAGGATTTTCAATGTTATACATCTCTGTAATTAACTTTTACAAGGGCAATGAGATATATTATGTTTTACTCCTCAATCTTTTTCATATATCTTTTATATTTAACTACTAATATGCACATATTGATATAATTTATATATTTCTGAAAAATTAAACTATCATTTTCTAGAAATATTTTAATCAACTAAGCAACATGCTTTTAAATATAAACAAATTAAAATGTAAAACGCAATTTTTCTTGAATTAATTGAACTGCACACAAACTAAAATTTTGAAAACTGTAAATTTAAATAAATATTAAGCATCTTAATTTATAATATACAATTTATTAAAAATTGTTCACATGATAGTTTTTTATTTAAAAAATCTTGAATATATAAGCATGTAAAAATACTGAAGATGTTTTTTCTTAACAAAAAGCGATTTAATACGTATAAATAATAAAATATTTTATAAAAATTACTTTTGTATAATAATAATTAGCTGCCAAAAAGCTTTCAAACAATAGAAATGTAAATTCAAAGACGATAACCACTCATATAAAAAATTTGTGCGTCCGTGTCATATTGAATCTACCATTTTCAGTTTCTAAATTTTTTTACTTTAGATATCTAATCAGTGATCCAAAAAACATATAAATACAAATATTAATAAAAATCCGTTGGGTAGAAAAAAATATACTAAATACCGATGAGAATAAATCATTTATGGTCAAGCTGGATAATTTCGTGTGAATTTATATACTACGTATGTAGATCCTTAAAAGCGCGCCGAAATTTTTTCAGACCTACAACGCAAACTAATGAAAAAAACGTGCCCATGTAAGGATTAAAAAGTCGCATGACAAATTTCAGTTAAGATTAATTAGTTTCTCGAAATAATTTTTAAAGCGTTATCAAAAAGTGTTTTCAAATGACGGAAACTACTCAAAAGATTAAATTCTATTCAAAAGATTAAATGCAATTAAAAAAGGTAATAAATCGCGCAAGTGATTACTTCTATGAGCTTGTACCAGCATGAATTAATTAAAGTTTACTTCGTGAATCTAAAGATAGATTAAGTGTCTGATTAAAGTAATTTGTGAAAGCATGTTACACGGATCTGAATCAGTAACCGTATGTAATCGCGTAAGTACCGTGTTCATTAAAGTTAGCAAAAATCTCCCGCCTCAGGTTATTTTGAAGATATACTTCTTTCCAGTCGTTAAACAAAAAAAAACGTCTGCAAATTATGCAGTATGCATTCCGACACGTAAGCGCGCCAATCATAATGTTCACTGTAGATATATATTTTGCACGTGCCTGCTTGAAAGTGTGTTTACTGTCAACACATTGCATTTAAAACTAATAATAATTTTACTCGAAAAAGATTACCACTCTCATATGAAAAGATTAAAAAGTTAATTCTATTCAAATTTAAGTATTACAAAATAATATTTAATTATCAGCCGAAAAAATAAAAATAAATAAAGAAATAATTAACCATTTCCTAAATATTATTGTTTAAAGTATTACACATTTTTATTAAAATATTTATTTAATATAATAGATTAAATAGATAACGATCAAACTACAGTTTGTAAATTAATATTCGATTGTGAATTGATATGAAAGTATAAATAACCGATTTTTATAACATAATTATAAATAATATCATATCAATTCACAAATATTATAAATATTGAAAAAAGTAATCATATATGCGGTATTATATTGAAACAATTTTTATAATAGTTTAAAATACAATTAATAATAGTTATATCTAAAATGTATTCTAAAAGACGTATTTTAAAACAAAAATTCTAGGAAAATTTTTTTAGAAAAAATTTTGTGATAGTCAATTCTTAAAAAAGCAACCGAGATAAAATGTGTCGGATAAAAGAACAAAATAAACAACAAACTAGTGCATCTTACATAACTAGGTTAAAATGTCTACGTCTGGCATTGTGAACAGTTTTATATTAAAGCAATGATATGGAAGAGAAAGAAGATCGAAAACGTGAAAATCGCGCGTTGCAAAGAATCACGGGAACATCGTTTTCGAAGAGAAATACGATCACGAGCGGAAACTCGATTTTTGCAGCTACGAGAAAAAGCTACTGTCTGCGCGTTTAAATTTGTTATAATTAAAAGTATGATAACAAGCAAAAAAAAAACGAATATTTTCGTCGTATGTAATCAGAATGCAAAGGCAAAGCGACGTTATACGAACATGCTCTGTTCCAAATACTCCCTGACATTTTCATTTTCTGCTGATATTCTCTCCTTAATCCTTTCGTGGTTTAACAGAACGTGATGTTTTATCGTAATTTTGCATTAAAATTGGTGAGATATCCGACGGTTTTCAGGTACTTCGGGAAACATGCAATGCTCTTCGAAACAATACAAGCACGAGTAACTTTGTTAACATTGTATAACTCCAAAATAAATATTTATGAACAAAATCGATATAAAAATAAGTGACATATTTTTCACGTATAAGTAATTTAGATTTTTTTTTAATATTTGAGAATAATAATGCAATATTGCGATATATTGATTAAAATAACATAGGATTGTTTGATTGAGAGTATACGTTTGTAAACAGCAGTATCACATGCATCGTTTGTTACACACGGATATCGTATATGCATTCGATTGACCAGAGCTTCGTATTTCTCAGCGATTACTCAACTCGCGGAAAATGTCAAGGGGTTCTCGTCGCAATGTATCTCTATGGCATGCATGAGGACATTTTCGTTCGTACTCCGGTTGGCTATCGGCCAAAAACGTCGACGGAAACCTTAGTCCGCAGGCGCGTTTCCATGCGCCAAGGAGACATAATTAAACTAACAATGTCGCGAGAACCGCTCCTCATCCCAACCCCTTCCCGGTCCCTTTCTCATACGATCTCGTTTAATGATGACGGAATTTTGGTTTGTATTCTCATCCGCGAGAGAGAATTTTCACTCAGAAACTAAGCAAATTATGAATGCAGTCGGAAAAAAATAGAACGAGGCTGATGTGCACAGCGTGTCCTAGAAAAGATTAAAAAAACGTGCAAATTGTATGCGAGTTTCCATTAGAAGAAATTTAATGTCAGGTCTGACTAACACTTTGACTGCTGTATGTATATTTAATTGGATATATACTTTTATGGAGTCAAGATGCCGTTATATATTAATTTCAATGTTAATTTAACACACCTTCCTACCTGTTGTATATAAATCAAGAACAGTTTACTTAATTTTATACGATGCATTGTAAATTTTGGAAAAATTTGTCAACTTTACGGAAGACTTTTATTTAAAACATTTTATCGAAAAATAAACTTTAATGTGAAAATTTATTGAAATTATATCATATAAAATAATAACAGTATACCGAACCAGGAAATTAATTATAAAAATGCGTGGCAATCAAAGAGTTAAAAGTGATTGATGCTAGACATGAAATGATTTGACTTTGGCATTGCAATATTTGAAGTAATCAAAGATATTAATTTGGAAACCATGACATTCTCATTATTTCACAAATGTGGAAAGAAATATTTTATTTTATCTTTTTCCAAAATTGAGATTTTTTTTCTAGATGTGAGACAGTTCAACTTTGATATTGCAATATTTAGAACAATAATATTCTTTATTCAAAAAACGCAAATATTGATTTTATTTTCTTCCAGAATTGAGTTATAAGATTATTTTATTTCTATGTATGAGATAATTCAACTTTGGTATATAGATTAATAAAAAATATATAATTTGAAAATCACGATACTAATTATTTATAAAAAAAACGTAAAATAAATATTTCATATTATCTTTTTTTCAGTTTGCTTAGTTAGGCATTTTCATAAAAAAATTTGCTAATAGGAGTACTTAACTACGAGCTCGCTTTGTTGAATATTTCTTACCACAAATTTAAAAAACTAGAAATAAGTTCTACAAAGTGGTAGAAAAAGAATTAAGTCGCCGCGGGTCAAACACAGTAATCCCTTTAAGAGGGCAGTTTTTACAACGACTGCCATCTGTATCACGTCAGGGTTCTACACAACGAAGCAAAAATCTGGCAAACTGTGTATCGAACGTCGAGCAAGCGACAATTCTGTTCTCCGCCGGTATTCTCTAACTAACGTTTAGGGGTTGTTCTTCATTCGGTTCTTTCAACCCTCCGCCAGATGGCGAAAGGTGAGTTCCCATCGATAAGAGTTATTTTGCAGACTTATATCTTCAGTGGCAAGTAATTAATTCGTCGTATTAACTACGTATCAAAAGAGATCTAAGCATAAAAATCTCGAATCTATTTTTAAATTTTAGATCAGCAACCCTTCCAATTCGTAAAATACTTAATCTTTAGACCTTTCAATTCTCACTTTTTTCTATGAATGTTTATATATTTACGAGATTGACATATCTTTACACGTTTCCTCAAATATCGTCTTATTAATATTATAATCTTAAGCAAATTTTTTGAATTCAAATACTTAATTTTAATTGTTGATTTAACAAATTTACGAATTATTGTATTAAATATTATAAAATCTTCGAAATCCACGAATTAATGATTTTGCGTATTTTTAAGTAGATTTTAGGGTAAAGATCAAAATTTGCTAAGAAATAATATAACCGCAATTGCATGTGGAAACTTATAAAAAGCAACCTAATGAATCAAAACGAAAGAGATATAAAACCTTAAGAAACAACCCTTGTCGCATGCCATGACAAATCACCAAGCCTTCAACAGATAGCGACGAAATCAGAATGGAAACAGCCGCCACGAATTTCATTTTATGATGGAAGCAACGTAAAGTTACTATCTCGTAAAGTACACACGCTATATTTCGATCCCACAAAACCTGCTTAGACACATTGTGTATCCTTCCTTGGCGCGTCGCGCTTTTACGATTCCGCCGGGCCTACGCCGGTGAAACCCCAACGACGGAGGAAAGGTGAACAAGAATGGGATACGCTGGAGAACGAAGAGGAAAAGAGATCTGTCTCCCTGAGGAGACCGGGATGAGTTCGAATGAACGATAAAAGAGAAGCGAAATGTTACAAGACACATTTGACACATAAATGACACCCACGAACATAGCCATGACGTTCGAATAGGAATGTAACGAGTGTGGAAACACCAATAAAGGAGTTGAATAACTTGACGGTAAAACAATGACACACTAGAGGAGACGAGAACACGCAGAGGAAATGCATGCTTGGAGAGAACCACGAAGAGCGACGGAGGGCAAACTGCGGGAGCGAGAAAGAAAGAGAAGGAGAAATCTAGACTGTTATCATATAGTAATCATTGTTTTTGTACAAATATTGCAGTGTGATTATGATCTTTATGGCATCATTACTCGATGGTTGAATTAAGAAATCTTTAACATCTTTAAATTATTCTTTCTATGCGTCAACATAAAAGACAATTAAAAGAAATTCGAAGAAAAATTTAAAGACAGTCCGGGAAGAAAAAGATAGCACCAAAAAACGAATTCCAAAAGAAATAGAAAACCTTTGAAGAAAATGTAGTTAGACGGTCTCTATTGAACGTCATTTTTAGTTTACGTTTGTAAAGACGATTAGATACTCTTTCAATGAGATACTCTTTCATGATTTGCTTCGACTCTTTTATTCAACAAAACCGTTGGCCAATTAAATACAAACATTTATTTCTCTTTCTTCTTCTTCCCAGAACTGACCAACTCAATAGAGGAAGTGAAAACAAATGATGGACACACAAGAGAAAGAGAAACACACACACACACACACACACAGAGAGAGAGAGAGAGAGAGAGAGAGAGAGAGAGAGAGAGAGAGAGAAGAGAGATGGACAAATGGAGACATGTATGGGTGGATTCTGTGCAGTGCTGGGCACAGGTGACGCCGTTTGCGATGCAAGAATACCAAACTGCAACACACCGCGCATGTAACGGCGGCGTGATATTAAATTAGCCATCTGCTCCGAATTCAAATTTCGAGAAATCTTATATTACACTCGGGGAAAAGTACAGTGATAGCAACTATATAGGATATCCGAATATTCGCACTTCAGAGTGTTCACCAATACTACAATGGGTCATATTTGAACTCTTATATATCTCAGAAACTATTTAAAATAAAAATTTACAAACAACTTTTGACTTAATTTAAAAAAAAAAAACAACTTTCTTGCTATAGAGTATTTTTTTATATAGTTGATTTTATTATAGTTGCAATAATTATAAAACAACTTTATTCAATTATATATGTATGTATATTGATTCTACATATAAAACTTGTATAGTTGCTACTGACTCATTATCTTTTTCTCTAAATATGCACTCTATTCAATATACATATTGTATTTACTCCACTTGCTCTGTTTTATCTTAATAATTCGCGTAATTGAGTTTGTATTTCACTACTATATTATTTATCACAAAATGCTTGTTAAAGATATAATATAAATCGTGGAACAAAATCCCTATTTGAAACATTGTTATTAATCAAAATAATTAACTAATTTTCCTCTATTTTCGAAACATTACAAATTTTATCGATCTCAACCTGATACCAGGTGTTTATTGAATATGTACAAATATATATTCTGTATGTTGATTAATACACAATTTAATGAATAATTAACTTTTAATCTAAATCTTTGTTCGAATTACTAAATATCTTTTCATTTCAAAAAAATGATCAAGGATTCAGAACTAACTCTTTCTTCTTTAATTTTACAAAATTTATGACCGAGTGCAATTTGAATGATCAATTTATTCAAAAAGACTTATTTGTCGGAAAGTAGCTCCGAGAATGTAGTACTCTAGTTAATTTCTCCTCTTTTTGTTTTTGAACAAAAAGTAAACACGCGCCGCGCCTCTTCCAGGATCCAATTCTGGGTGTGTCGTCGTTGCGGTATTCTTGCACCACGAGCAGCTGGTTGTGTGCATTATAGACTCGCGAGAGACGGCGGAGGTCGCGGCTTACCTGCCGGAACTGTCGTATGCCGCCATTGATCCGCAGTGAGTCCGCGGCGATGCCGGCGATTCCATCGCCGGGCTCGCGGAGCTGCCGCAGCGAGGCGGCGCTCGGCGCCGCGCCGGTGTGCAGCGGGCAGCAACAGCCGGAGCAACAACACGCGGACGCTTCCGGCTGCGAGCTCTGCCGTATTATGCGGGCGTTGGGCGACGTTGTGACCAACACCGGTGGCGGCGGCGCCTGACACGGGCAGCAGTGGTGGCCACTCTTCACGCTCTCTCTTTGGAAACACAAAAAATATTACACGTGATTTTACATATACATGCGCGCATGCGCATAGATCTTGACGTCTAAGACTCGATTTTTCCTTTTTTTTTCTTTTTTTTTTTGCAAAATCCCAAGTGAGTGCTTTCACTTAGCTGGGAATATTATCTGACTCGTTCCGAGACGTTTAACTCTTTGAGGATCAGTGATCGATAATCCGATTCAGTCCCGTTTTCAGAAGAACTTTATGAACGATTAAAAACGCTTGAGAAAAAAAATATTAAAAAATTTATTTATGAGTATAATGTTTATTTCATTTAAATAAATCCTTATTTAATAGAAGCGAAATAAAATTTCATTTCTAACAAATAAACCTTCTACGATATTTTTTTACATTTAATTTATGAGGAAAATAAAATATATTTTACAGCAATGTGTATTCTATTATTACAGTTAAATGTTTTTATAATTAATGAATATTGAAGAAAATATCACAAATAACATTTGCTTTGAATATTTTGACTTTTTTTCTCAGCATATTGATTGTATTTTAATATTCCTAAAGAAGAAAATGTTTTTATAAATATTTAAGGAAGAGAGAAAGATAGAAAGCAACTTGTATCACGGATATTTTTATTCATTTTTCAAAGAGTTAAAAACTGACCGTTTAGTTTTTATAGTTAGCAGCTCTATTAATTTCCGGTTACTTGATTTTATCTTAGTCTGCCAGACAAAAATGAAATTAACTTCTGTAATAGCTTTAATAACGCACTTCTCTCATTTTCTGAAAATGTTTTCTCCAATTTTTATTTTAGGACCATACATTAACCTTGTGTAATATTTAACCACTGTAGCTTGGCATAATTATATCAAGTTGACATCATAAAAGAATACTGAATAGGGAGAGAATGGCAGGAGAGAAATCTAATTCTAAAACATACAATACCGCTGTGCGCAGTGATGGCTGCTCTTGTGTGTCGTTTATAGTATCTGAAAATTCTACGGTTGGTATAGTTTCACGGCTGGTGTGGACTATAAAGTTAAACTGATAGTTTCGAATACGTGATCCGATATTGCACATGGCCCACTCGTCCGTGGACTAATCTCACTGAAAACTGTTTCATCGCTAAATTGGCAGTGTGCGATTGATGTCTCAAAGGTCTCTTTCAGCTTCAGATATAGGGAATAATAATTATTTCAACTTTAAGATATCGGACGATTTCCAAATTATAAACAAAATTACGAATTAACGAGAACTTATATACTTGTGAATTAAAATTACAAATTAATTCTCCAAGCTCCAGTAATTAACTAACAAAATTTCATTTAATTGTAACTACACTTTATTTTAACAAAATTTACATTTACATTATTAATTATTTTACCCTTTAATGTTATATAACTTCAGTTATTTCTTTTTAAGAAGAATATCAATTCGAAGATGTTTAAAGCAACTATAAAGATGGAATGCGATATTTCTAGAGAGGGTATTCCAAATATATATAGTGTAAACATGAAATTACTGACAAAATTATTGCGCGAGATTCCAGCGAAGCCTGTTGGTTGGACGTTAATTTGATTTTGTCGGTGGAATATATTCGGAATAGCTTTCTGTCTAAAGGCGCTTTAGTCAAGAGCCCTCAACTTATAAAACAGGTGGTAAGTCTGTCAACTGGAGATATCATTAACCGCACACTTCGACCTTCAGTGAAAACTAAAGTTCGATGAAAACTGAAGTTTCCTGGCTTCTGAATGGCATCTTAAGATAAGAATGAATCTTTTATTCAAGACTCCCAATATATATACTTATTTTACGTTACACAAAAGATGTACATATTTACAAAAAAGAATAACTTTCTTAATAAGCGAATAAGATACCGTTCAATATTAAAACCGTACTAGTTGTAATACGACACGACGCTCAACGCTTGTATTCTTACTTGCAGAATTACGTATTTTATGCACTAACACACAATCTTTCAGAGAACAAATCTTCAATTCTCTTCTACATTAAACTTCTTGCAGTATAAATTTTAAATGGATGTCTTAACACAATAAACTTGGAATTAATCTAAGTTTTGCTATTCTTGTATCTAAAATCTATTTTGTCAAATTTTATTGTAATCTTTCCATTCTCGTGTAAGAATATAGCAATTGACACCTTAATTTATATTTTAGTTTAAACTCTAGTGTCTTATATGTTATCCCTTGACATTAAAACATACGAGTATTAGTTATATTCTCAATTTAATTTGATTCAATATCTAGTACGTAAAACGAGAATACGCCTAGTACACAATAAATTGAACTAACCAGTTATAATAGCTACAAATGCAGTGGCTGGAAAGTTCAGCGCGGAATGAAAAGATTTGAGAAAGGTCAACAGCGTCGATTCTCATGTCGGGAATTCCCGGCAATACCATTTTTTATATACCATTTCTCCCGTAGCAATATACGTTTCCCGGACTTCGAAGAAGTTACAGGGCGACATAAAATTTCACCAGTTCAACTTTTGACCCGATGAACGTATGATCGTCCCAGAAACTCGCGACGGCGTTGAGCACCAGAAATTCTCTAGACCGGCAAGCCTCTTTTGCCTGGACGAACCTGCTTGTTCAAGGAAACAAAGGCATTGCATTTTCCCGAGAGCGACGCATTTTTGGGAGAACGGCTATTCCCGGCGAATTGCAGAGCGCACTTAGATAAAAGTGGCCGACTCCAGCCATTCTCGACGCGAATAGATTCTCTCCTCTCGTGGCCTAGATAAAAATCCATGCTCCCGTAAATACAAGGTTCCTTGATTTAGGAACGACTGTCCCAGCTATTTATCCAGTAATTCTAATAACCAACTTGAGTGTCTTACATAATTCTTTTGATAAACCAACAAAATTATTTTCAGATGTGTGTACACGGAAAATAAAATTTTCAGCACTGCAGCTGAAATATATTTTAGCATGACTTGCTAAAAGTGTATTTGTTACCATAGCAAAATAATTTTCTACTGTTAATTGTTACTACATTATTCTTTTAGTAAGAGAGAGCGCGTTCTGGTGAACGCGTACTAGTCATTTAAATTGTACATCTCATACATATTTTAAAATAATGCTTAATATAAGCAACATTCGTTAACAAAAATATGAAATAAATAAGAAATGAGTAATGGCAAAAATTTAATATATTACATTTATGTTTTAAACGAATAGCATTAAAAAAAATACCTAATATTAATTTTTAATTAATTTATGTAGCTAATAATAATGTAATCATAATTGATTTTCGTTGTACACGTTTGAGCTAAGAAAATATATATTTTATTGCTGGAAAGAAAATTTCGGCTTCTTTAAATATCTTTGCTAATTCCAATTCTTTAAGTTTTTTTTATTTTATTATCTTCTCTGCAGAGAATATATGTATACCATAGTTTAGTATTAAAATTATTCTAATAATAATAATCATCAGAAAAAACTGTATACTTTTTTTCAAATCTTCTGATGTCATATCCAACATAATAAAAGAGTATAGCGCTAATAATGTAAAAGCCAAGAAATTCTCGTTGGAAAATCGTTGCTTCAGTGGAGCTATTAAAGAATCTAAGTAAGAGATTATCGGTGACCTTTTCTTACTGGATCTAAATGTATAAACCAATCATATTATAAAGAATTTTACAACAATTGCAAAGATGCTTTCTCTGCTAAACACAGCCAATTTATTTTCATAATTTAATAATTTTATCTTGCCAAAATTTAAAAGCGGCAAACGCTCCTCTGTGCTCTCTACGCACACCCATGGTTACAATCGAAGTTTGTGTATTATTGCGTCATTATTAAAAGAAAAGCTTGCTTCCGAAAATCGTCGATCAAGGAAACCTATAAAGGCAAAGATGATTGGATACGATAATTTTGAAAAATAATTGTTTCTGTGTAAAAAACCCCGCATTAATTATAAGAAAAAAATAGTTTTAATAAAATTGACTTGTTGTTTATTTTATAGGTTATAAAGTAATGATCAAAATCTTCGTATAAGTATAACCAAAAATAAATAGATGTAGAATCATTTTTGAAAGTTATTATTTTGAATTTAATTATATTAAAAAGTACTATCTTTACTGTATTATACATTATATTTTTGTTGTGTAAGTGTGTGTATATATATAGTTAAATATTTATAAACCATGTCTATTATCGAGTAAATTCATGTCTCAGTGTGTTCGCAATGAAGTGGATGTATATGTCGATACGTGTGTATCAAGTGTCAATAACTACGTATTCCATTAGTATGTCTGACATTATTATGTATAGACATATGTGTGTGTAGGATTATATACCATATGTATGAATACATAGACGAGTAAAAAAAGAAACAAATTATGTACTGTAGATGAAATTATTCTTCAATCCAATTAGACAACTTTTAAATAGTGCTACAACAAAATTTAACCATTTTTGATGATTATGGCTATAAAGACTTTTGATCAGCATCATATAAATTACAAAATATCACAGTTTCAGCCAATTTGACTTGAAACCACTTTTCCTGTATGATTGCAAGAGGTTTAATTACGGGAGAGAGAAAAATCTTTTGTACATAAAACCGTTTCTCGAAAGGTGATTCAGAACATTTTTAACAACTCAGAATTGTCATGTAATTTCGAATGTCATGAATTTTGTGACATTTGAATAATGTTCGCGATTGGCTGTGCAATAAATATCGGAAATCTCCTATGCATACGCTACACCTGAGCCATCACCGTCCCAGTGGTATATCGGGAATAGCGTACTGGTGCCCAATGAATAAATAATTCAAAGATGGCATAACGAAATCATAAGCAATATCGAAACGAGAAAAACGAATTCTTGTTTCGTGCACGCGTTTCCCTATCGAGAACCGTCTGAAACTATCTGCCCTTATTCCGTTACACACAAACGTAAGTTTACAATGCCGCGGTCGACTAATGCTCGCGGAGTAGTTAAACTTTGCCAATTACACGAATAGTCTAAACTTTCTGAATGCGTGTTAAAGCCGCACGACTGTCGTTTTCTTCTTTCGACACGCTAAATTCTCACAGATTGCTCGTCATGCAATGCAAATGTAATACTGCATAAAGAAATGGTATATTCTTAGCACATGCTGCGGTACACGTATAAACAAACTACGGTCGTCACTCATTCAAACGAGTAACATTCAAATCTCTTTTCATTTCGCTCTGCATTTGGTGGCGGCGCCAAATTTAGCGGTTTCTTGAAAAGTATAAATGGCTGCTCGCAATAACAGTATTATAACCCTTTCTTTCGCCTTTATATTCGTTACTTCAAATCTAATATTTATTTATTTTAACCACGCAGATATGTAAAACTACGCTCGTGCTTTTATATTTCCGGCTGAATAAATGGCTGTACTTTTTCCAGGTACGCGTATTATAACAAACATGTGAAACCGCACGATACAGCGGTTGCCTCGTGAAAAATAAATGCCACTACCATATTGATGATCGAGTACACGAAACGTCTATTTCTATGTGCCTATATCATCTCTATTAAGTAGAAAAGTGAGGTCGTATCGAATGTTCCTTTATGGCGGTCAAGGCCATTGTATGTTTAGCTCACGTAATGATGGAAAACTAAACTGTGGCCCACGGAATACGATATTATACGATGAAGAAGGAAAAAGTCAAATATTTGAACATTTAACGACATAGCGAGACATATATATATCTAGCTTTATTTAAATGTTTATTTCTCTTTTTTTGTAGCATATAAAATAGCAGTAATTTAAATTACGTATTGCTATTTACTTGCTTAATTTAAATTATTTACTTATGTTATAAAAAGAGAGAAATAAACATACAGCAAAAAAGCAAAAAAGGGGCAGCATTTTTCATATAATCGTTATTATTCTTTTTTTCTGAAAAAATTTACCTAGAGACGCTGCGGGCCAAATGAAGGGCCGAGGTGGGCGCAAGGGAATCCCTTCGGTCGCACCTGCATCTGTACTGATGCGACTGTCTGGACGACCGGTAGGATGTCGGCTGCGCCTGCAACTGCGACTGCTGCACCTGCGGCTGCTGGAGCTGCGGCTGCGGCTGCGGCTGCTGTTGCTGCTGCGGCTGTTGCTGCTGTTGCTGCTGAATCTGCGACGGTGGTGGTGGCTGCGACTCGCCGTCCAGCCGGCAGTGAAGCTCGATGTCCGGTACCGATCTGGTAGCCGGATCCTCGTTGGTGCCGCTCTCCTCGGAGCCGCCGAGCCCGGACACGGACAGTTGCGGCGAGGCGACCAGGAAGGTCGCCCGATCCTGTCGCGTGAGAACCGGCTTGCCCTGAGACGCCGCGGCCACCACGACCGGCGGTGGCGGTGGCCTGCCCAACAGAGCCGCCGTCTCCTCGTTGCTTCCATAATCGGTACCGGCACCACCTTCCTGCCCGACCGCGTTACCGTTCGTATTCATCTCGTGCCGGCTAGTAGTCCGCTGCTACGTTACGTTGCCATCCCCTGAAACGAGAATCGTGAAACCATTTACCAATAAGATCCTCGGTAGATCCGTAAATCTAGGCTGTAATACACCGTTGCGCCCGTAAATAAGGGATATCCCGTATATCCCCAAGAACGAGATCCGCTTTACAAGCAACCATGACTGATTAACCAAAATTTTACGCGAATCCGAAAAAACAATGACTCACTCATCGAAATTTTAATTTTATTTTTTATTTGATCTAATTTAGTTCAAATATATAAAGAGCAGAAGAATGGGAAGGAAAGAAAAAAATAAATTTAGTTTTAAATTTTTAAATTTCACACACAATAAACATTTCTGTTTATACATACTATTCGTCTTACTTTCCAATACATCCCGTAATTATGACCATTTTCGAATTGTGCAAAATTATGTGTAATTTTATAAATCTTTGGTTCTCTACCATATAATATTATAAATTCGCGCCCCCATCTTGTCATTCACTCCATTTCCAAATTGTAAAATTGAAGATTCGTACACAGAACACATACATTAGCGAAATCAGTGGCGAGGCACGAGTTCGAGAGATCTACGTGATATCGGTTTCCGGACTGCCGCCGAGCGGCGCAGTCATGGCAAATTTCGAGTATCACCTTCCGAAAGTGCTTCAGGAGTATCGACCGCAGACGCGGTTGTGCTCGGCTCGGTTTGTGGCCTTTTGAGATTTCCGCTGCGAGATGCACCCATGCACCGGCCGTGGCTCGCCGCAAGATTTACCGAGCTAGGCGTCGTCGACCAGTTAGGTCACTGACGAGCCTCTCGTCACTTATGTACATACGTTAATATATACAGAGTGATTCATCCAAAACAGGGTGATTCATTTGGACGTCCTACCTCACAGGGCACAATATATACAGAGTCGCATATGTTCATTTACGACGATTGTTGCCACTCAAATTCGATATGAATTAAAAACACGAAAAAGATCAATATAATTAATATAAATGTACGGAAAAAAACATTACGGTCAAAAAAAAACACCACGATCAAAAATCGCCCGTCATTACATTTTTTATTATAAGATCTATAGTATGATTGTGATAACCGTAAGAGCGGCATATTTTATTGGCTATGGCTACAATTAATTTAAATTGTATTGATGAGCAAAAATTATCATTATTTCCGATTGTGGCAACCATAGCGTTTTTTCCGTGTATAAATAATATTGAATGAATCTCGGTTTGATAAAAATTTTACGTCTGGACTAGAAATATGAAGAAAATGATGGCACACAATTTTATTGGAAAATAACCGCCGCATGTTGCCGTATATAGGAATCGCAAGGCAAAGCTGCTTACTTAAACTTCTCCAGCTCTCTGGCTTAACGATAAAATTTGTGGCTTCGAAAACGTCGTTATAACATCTGTAACAACGTCACCTATTTCTCCGTCGACTCAATTTTACATTCAATTACTTGCGCTAATTCCAGCAAATCGTTAACATAGCAGGCATTTTTTATACAAAGAAAATTTCGTTCTTTTGACAATCGCGAAAATTGGATATCGGTAAAATCGCGCACATCATTAGTAAAGTAATTTTTGAAGGGATATGATGGCATAAAAATCACATTAGTACAATTAAGCGTTTGCTAAGTGTATATACAAAGCGAATGATTGTATAAACAGGTTACGACCGATAAGAACGACGATAAAGATAAACCAAGCCCATGCCTATTATATCAATCTTCGTAGGTTTGCTATTGCAATGATATAAAAACGAGAGGCATTTTCTCCAAAATTAATTTAATACATTTGATACATCGTGAGGCTTCAATCTTCTTTTACAGTTGACAGAGCGTAAGAACATAGAGCAAAATAATTCCAAATTAATTAGGAATTTAAAAAATACAGTAGAGATCCATATAATTTACTCCCTTTTAAATAAGTAAACAGAGCAAAAAAATGTATTTTATATTACGCATATTAAGAAACAATGTATTATAAATGTACAATTAACTCTATACAACGCACACACATATCATATGGTATATACTCAGGAATTTTTCTCGAAAGTCAAAAAGATTAATATTTCTATAATTAAAAAAATTTTCTATTTTCAGTTATTGTGATTGTGTTGACACTCTATGTCGGTAAATTCTTTGGCACCCTTTTCTTTTTTTTAGAAACAATCGACCGGCTTCTTCGAATCAAACTCAAGTTAAAATATAAAATCTCCAGCGCACAAATCCTTCGGGCTCCAGCTGTGCTCGGGACTGGCAACCATGATTATGGCGTTTTAATGTAAAACAAATACAAAGAAAATTGAAAAAAAATTTTTTTTTAAGAATAAATTATAAGCAAAATTGGATTAGATATGCCACACTCAGTGTGTCATTTTAAAATTAAATAAACTTTTATTTTATATATAAAGATTATAATTAATGACTATATTAACGAAGGACACGGACATCCAATTTCTATTTTGTGTTTCAAGAAAATTTTGTTCTCCTTTTTTATACTTGTTTGCTCCATTAATAACGAGATATATAAGTAAAGAAATTGAGATATTGCGAAGTAAATGAACATGACAATGTCATGTTTATTATTCCAGGTTACATAATACGTTTACATGTGTTTTACGTAAACGCGAGATAAGAAACAGGGAGCCGGCGGCGTTAGTATAAACGAGGAAAGGAAGAAAAGTTTATACGGTCGCTTGGCAATAATGTTCCCAGTAGCGACACCATATTACTCGTAAAAGTTATTCGGGTGGCTTCTCCACAATACATGGGATAAGAAACTACGCATCGCGTAAGCCAGTGAAGCTTATGTGCCCTCCTTTGAACGTTCAATTTTTCAACACCTCATCCTCAAACACCTCGCTCGAGTTTTCTCGCTCGTTACTTCATATTCTCAAGAGCCCAAGCACCGCAAAGTAATTTTTTGCCATCGAAATACAAGTGAATTCGTCATCTCCTGAGAGGTAAGGTAAAAGGTGGTTGTTGGCGTCCATAGAACTCCTCTCCGATGCACCTTCATCATTTTTACCGATCAAAAATGGAAAATATCAGATGAATAATGCATAACGGTAGATGAGATACACTCTCGTGATATTCTACACTCAAAGAAAAACATAATGATGGCCACAATAAAGATGACAACTACGAAAGTTATATATGTAAAATTAATGTATAGTCGAATAAACTAACGTACATGAACAAATGTTATATTTTGTAGTTGTAATAACTATAAAATACAAAGTCATTCAACGTATCTACATTAATTCTATCCATAAAACATGTATAGTCGTTACTTTTATAGTTGCACGTTATCACTGTCTTTTTTCTCTAACAAGGAATCCACTTGCGACCATACGTCGATATATTGTAAGTTTTACAAAATCGATATTTTTGTTTTTATTTAATAAAGTACCTCTTAAAATGTATCCCTTGCCTCTTTATAAATATGTAAACGTAACAACTGAATGTAGGGATATTGAATCGTTGACAATATTTAAACTTTGAGGATTCAAAAACTTTTCAACAAGTAAAGATTTGTAACCAGCGTTTTGAAAACGTCTCGATATTGACTTTATACAGTAAAAAAACGAAAGTTGATATTTAAGAATTTTTAGATTTTGATCTGACCTTAAGAACATGTTTTTAAGATCACCCCAACTAACTAATATTTATCTGTGAAACATTTCTGTCTTAAACGTAAGGATTTTGAGATATATCAGTGTGTAGATTGATTAAAACGGATCTTTGTATCTCCTTAAATTTACTTATGAAGTGACGAGGAGAAATTTTAAGGGATACATTATCGAATAAAAACAAAAATGCAATATTTATGTATAGGCGCAAATGAGTCCCTTGTGAGTCAAACATGAAATGACGCCGAGACAGGTCAGCGATGCGGTAAACAGAAATATAACATGAACACGCAAATTTCACATTTGTATTTATCGGTCTTACGTTTCGCAAGCAATACCAAGATAACCAAACCGTTAAAAATGATTAGCGGATATTACTTGGTGCATTAATTCAGCAACGCCCAGTTCAAGCAATATCCATAATTCCTGCCAACACCTCGGAACCGAAAATATGCTGGCGAGTATTGTGCCCCTCCTATATCGCGCTAAAAGAGTAGAACCTCAGGTCCCGAGGGGATAAACGTGAATAATTAAGATGGTAAGTGGATCACGATGACTTGCGCTATGCCCGCACACACACGTGGGGTAGATCATGCAATTCGATAGTTAAATAAAGTTTCCGCGTGTCACACACACACGAAGCAAATACAAGGGTAAAGGGTACACACTCTCTTTAGTAGCTCCCATGACACGGTATGAGACAGAGATAGGTAGTTGATCCTAGCACGCGAACGCGCGTGCGACGACGATAACATTCCGCCGTATTTCGATTCTCTACGGAATGGAGCCCGGGAGTGACTTTATGGATGTGATCACGACGTCGCTTGCGAGCTCGTTAGGGCCACCCTTCCCCCCGAGCTCGTAATTAGAGAGCGAGGAGGGTGCACTTTGCAATTTATACGCTGACGGTCGATGGTCGCGACTGTTAACGAGGTAGAATTCGTCACGTTGGCTGAGCCCTTTCATTCCGACTGCGTTTATTGCGTAGTACCGTAAAAAGCGCTTAAATAGGAAAAAAGAAGGAAAAGAGAGATTGAGGAAAAGTGTGAAATTTAGACATTATGTGTGTAGCATGAATGTCGTATAAAACATTAACTATTCAGTCGCTTCTATACATTGAAAAATCATTATCGTCGATTTAAGAGTGTATCACACGTATTTTTTAACAAAATAAAAATAACAGATTCTTCTGTGTTGCATTTAAAAATAATATAAAAGGTTTGATGGCGATTTAAAAAATTATTTTAATAAGAAGTATACATATTTTTAAAAATTAATAATTAAGAAAAAGCAAAATGAGAACATTTTAACATTACAAAAATTGTATTGTTAAATATAAATATAGATCTTATTGAACTATATTTTATAACATATATATTTATTTTTATACAGTGAGTATAAATTTCCAATTTTAATCGAGCATGAGAGACTATATACACTTTACGTTCTTAACATTGACCGTAGTTAAAGTCGTCTGATCGCGGTTGACCTTTTTCACTTTGGGTAGTCAGCCACACATCGATAACGTGGTTTCCCTTCGTGGGAAGCTCTCTCCATTTGACTTTTAAAATCCATTCTATAAAAATCTGTGGTAATTTATGTAATCTCCATTATATATATATGGTATATATATTCTAAATTTTGGCTTTTATGTCATTCGGCTCTCGCGATCCTCAAAAGATCGATGTGATCAACAATTCCTGACATGGCGATTCAACATCGGTCGAACGTAGCGCGTCAATTTCAACGATGAAGAACACCTGGCTGCATTGGATGCACTTTTTGTTATCTAAACAGGGCCAACCTTTTCGTCGTCGTCGTCGTCGTCACAGATAGCTCGAAGCGGAAGGAAGCAACGTCTGCGACGTCAACAGTGACCGCGGCGTGTGTATTACGATACTGCCGTGAAAATACGAACCTTTGAGTCGTGTACACAATAGCAGACAATAAATGACAGATTGTAGGGTAGGTGGTTTAGCTATCGACAAACTTACAATGTGTGAGTTCGCGTTTATACCTCGCATTTACACACCAAAAGATTGGATTCTCATTTCGAGATGACACCGCACGATTGTAGTGAAACAAACACATTTTTCAATTGGATAACATCTTTCACTTGTAAGATTTGAGATATAGAAATGAAGTAATTATATCTACACGATAAAAAACATTTTGTACTTATATATTAAAACCTTGTTAAAATCTTTATAAAGAATTTTTAACGTATATTCGAATGTTAATTTGACATAATGTAACTGTATTATTTGAATATTTTGTTTTAAATTGCAGGAAAGAAATTGTTTTGCTAAAATATCTAAAAATTTAATTAAAGTAACAGTCACTGTCAATCTAGAAATAATTTTGTTTAAACCATCAAAATAATTATATTATATAAATCGCTTAAATCGGTTGCTAGAATGTTAAAAAATATTGTCACCAACATGTGTTCTACATTATTTTGACGGTTTAATAAAATTATTTTCATATCTATAGTTATATTTTTAGTACTCCAGCAAAATCATTCTTTCCGTAAAATATTCGACATTTCTTAGTATTAAAATAACAATTTGTCATTTTCATTATTATCTGTCATATACGGTTATTTTTATTGCCCTTCTTTTACCTTTCTGTTTTTAATAATTGACCATGTTTTATTCACTGATTATCAACTATTTCATGATCTCTTTTATCAATGATTACATTTTAACTTTTTTTATTTGGACTTACATTGAATTCATTCTTAGCGATCATGTCAATATTACGTCTTGGATCTAATATGTATTTCGATTAATTTTTTAATATAATCAATTTAATATTTGCGCAAATGACAGTAGCGTTCGCAACTATCGTTTACTAGTTTAGTGTCTTCCGCATTTACTGTAGCACTGGCAATGAGAAGTGGACCAAAACCTATACTTGAGAAGTTCCTATACTTGAAAGTCGCAATTTGAGTTTTTCATATATATTTTACTAATAAATATTTGCATAAACAAAAAGAATATAAAATACTTATAAAATCACACTAGAAGATCATGCGTTCATAAATTTATTTTTGTATAACTACAGTGTAAACGTTCTAATCTTTGATATGGATCCTCCTGAGGACATAAAATTCGAAGATAAAATAATAGTAAAAATCGCATAAAATATGAAGCATAATAATAAAATATAGTACGAACCGTTATAGAAATGTCTATACATATATTGTGCATCTCCGTGAGTACTTATTAGCTACTTTATGCGTTTCTGTTTATTGATTTATTCTCAGAGTCTTTCATATTTTACTACAATTTATGAGTAAGAGAACATATCATATAACATAAAAATAATATTCTCTAAAACCTAGATTCTAAGATAAATCAAAAAAGAAATTATATTTCGCGATATTAACAGTTTTAAAATAAATTTTACATGCACGTACAAATTTTTGTGTTAATTTAACAGAAGATTAATATATTAAAAAGTAATACAAATATGATGTAAAAAAAATAACACAAAACTTTTATAATTTTAATTAAATTATGAATGAAATTAACATATAAATGTTAATTTTATTGAAGAATATTTACTGAAGAATATATTTCCACAATTTGCTTACGTTTTATTAAAATTGTGACAGTGTCATATTTTTATTTTTTTACATAATTTTACTTTTTAAGTATTAATCTTGTGTTAAATTAAAACAAAAATTTATTTCAAAAGTTAATACCGCGAAATTAATTTCCTCTTTGATCGCTCCTGATTTAAAAATCATCGATCAATATTTTCGTCTCGTTAAACAGAACGAAAGAGCGTTTAAAAAAGTTTCCTCCTACTCATGAAACACGCTTATCGCAAACACCTCGTAAACGTCGTTTGTATCGTATCGGGCGACAAAAAATTGTGAACGTTTCGCGTTTCCTTTTATGGGTCGCAGGCGTATCTAGCGGCGTTGTGTCACGCGATGTTATGCAACGGAGGCTATAAATTAGCCCAGTCTTAAACTATCCGAGCCGTCGGCCGTCTCATCGATTTCTCCGCGAAATTAACCAGGAATTAGAGCGTCAGTCGCACACGTATACCCTCCGGCCGTGGAGTTACGAGAACGAATCTTGTCGGTGCACCGAATAATACAAGGTATACGAAGCCGTGCGTTTCGCCCCAAGTTATGATGCACAATTGACGGCCGACTGCCACATTTTATGCGTCCTTTACCGCTATTACTAATTTCGAATTATGTGTTTTACCACGCATGCCGAGAGATACTATAACAGATATCAGATTCAAATATAGCGCCTACTACGAGCAGGATTCTTACGGTTTGTTGATCCGCGAGTCTCTATATAAAAATCTAAACCTTTTGAATTTTTAACTGTTCAATCGAGACAGTAAAATGTCTTCCTGGAATAGATTTATCATTGTTAATATCAAATTAAAAACACGATAAAACAAAAAACAATTGAATATACGCGCAATTAAAAAAACAATTTTACTAAAGTATCTAAAAATAGTTTTGTTGGACCATTAAAATAATTATGTAGAAAATTCAAGCATGATAGGTAATTATTTTGTTTGTTATATTAATATAATTATTTTCAGACCTACTAATACCTAATTAAACTTTTGGATACTTTAGCAAATAGTTTTTTCTGTGTAATAATAGCATTTTATGTAAAGACGAGATCTATACAAGTTTTATACGTAAAATTAATGTATATAATAAAATAAACTGATGTACATAATTGAATAAATTATTTTATAATTATAATAATTATAAAATAATTTATTCAACTACATATATTAATTCTATATATAAAACTGGTATAATTATAACTTTCATACTTGTTATAATTATATCTTTTCCTTTCAATATGGGTAAATAAGACAGTAATTTTGTGGATCAATAAAGTCGATTATTAAAGAGAGTATGTGGAAGAAAGAAACACTGCACTTGAGTCAATAACCTTTCTTGCAGCTAATTAAGGGATAGTTGGAATGGAGATTCTCTGGCTCACGTCTTGACATTTATTATCATGTAAATTTTGATGAACGTCTTAATCAAGCATTCACACTAGTTAGAAGCCTCACAAATTTATTTTGAAGAATTTCAAAGTTCTTCAGGCGATAAAAATTTCAAGTTAGGACGACAATCTTGAATTCAGCTAGAACTTCTCTGAAGTTACTCGTGCTCGGGAGTTAATAGGATTCAGAAACGTGTTGCGCGTCTAAAGAGTTTGGCAACTCGTTGAACATGTCACGCCCTAGTCATTAAAGTCTTCAATCCAAAAGTGGCCATGAGGAACAGATGGGAACATCTGCCAAACCTTATATACCCCATCTTAGATCTCAAGCGTGAGAGATTCCTTCAAATTTTAAAAATACATTAAGAGAAAAAATGTTTAATATTTGTGTAACTATAACGCTGAGAAACTGCTGTGTCTCCTGATAGATTTCATGATAAAATAATTATGATTAGGAACTCCATTTTTATAGTTATTACTACTATTATATAATAATAATAAAAAAATGTTGTGTGTGTATATATACTATTAAATAACTTATTAAAAGTTATCTAGATAAAGATCAAATAAATTATATGTAAATACATCTTAGACAAGATAAAATCGATTTTATTTTTTATTTATTATATCTAAATATAAAATGAAATTATAAATCATTTCATCTAGATAATTTCATATTAATAACAGTAAATACTGATAACTGTATTTAAGATAATACAAAAATTAGCAGCAAAAATGACTATAAATTATATTAAATAATAATAATTACAACCTTTTTTTTCTTTCAATGTATTTTTCATTTCAAATATGATTATCTTGAGACAGTTATCATTTACTGTTAGCGTTTATTTCAAGAAAATCTGGAAGGAATTAAATCACAAAACGTCTGGATTAAAATAGCACAGAAAAGAGAGAATCTGTCGAATGACAAATCGAGGGGATTATTATATTTATTATTCAAGAGTCTTCAGCCGGAAATTTCTTGCCTGCTTATTCCTGTCGACACTCATTAGCGCGTGTTTACTTTATTCATGTGCCGTCGCGCGTGATTACGATCGCAGCTTCTCCGAGTTCATCCAGACCGTCACTTAATCCACAACAGTTGGATTTTCCAACATTCGATATAAACGCGCCTAACAATGCCCCTATACATCATATCTACAATAAATTTATATTCCTCCGGTGTATTGTATACAAAATCTCGCAATGTCGTTTTTCATTACTAAAATTATTTCCTCCGAGTTCTCAGAAAGTTTTGCGATAATAAAAGGAAAAAGGAAAATGCTCCAATTTGCATGTCATTAATTAAAGACTGCAACAAAATTCTGCTTTATTTTCGTAATCTATCGTATTTCATTGTTTCAGGATCTTGATATTTGATTGAGTACAGACACTGGAAATTCCAAAATTCTTTTGTTTTCTTCGAAAAATCTTAATAAAGAAATCTTTATTTTTAGACCATATTAGGTATATAATTTAAAATTTGTCACAAGTGTTTTCTTTAACAAATTAAGTTAAAATGTAGAGGCAAAAATATTCTTCAAGGAATGCGCTACTTTAATTAAATGTATATCATATAACATCTTGTGTTAAGGTTTCAGAGCGGCCTCAGAGAGAAAGTATCACTTTACGGAGTATGACATCACAAAGGTGCACTTCACGCTTCATAAGTAGGGGTTCTTATCGTTAAAAAAGACAATAAAATTACAAAGGCGATAAATCTCATTCACCAGAATGACAAAAAACTGCGCATTATTAGCTTGCAAACGTGTACATTTGAAATTTTTTAAAGTTAGGTTAATATTAGACCGATTGACTTATTCGATGATAATTATTCTTCATTTGTGTGTTATTTTATAATACAAAGTTGTACATTTTTAATGTCTACATATTTACATTTTATGTACACATTAGATTCATAAATGGGGCGCCTATTTCTTTGTCATATAAATTAAATTAAATATTTAAACAATATTTATAGATTTATGAATTAAATATTTCAAGAAATTTGCTGGTAACGGGGCCAAGCAAATCAATAATTTCGATCCTGATTGACTGTTTTGGAAAAAATTTATTAAAAATACAATGTGTATGTATGAGCGTTAAATTTAAATGTGGTTGAAGTAACTTAATAATATTTGAGACGTAGATATATTTTACGGTTTTATAAAGCTTCTGCAATAAAAGCGGTCAATCAAGATCGAAACCTTATCGATTTACTTGGCCCCGTTACCGACCAATTTGTTTGCTAATGAGTCACACGGCCGTTGCAAGCCGCAAGGACTCTCGCCTCGAAACGTCCCACCGCAAGGACCAATATTCCGGGGTTTGTCAATATTGACCACAGAATCACATAAGAGGCCGCGCCACGGGATTGGTCGGCCTTATTTTTCAAGCCGCTCCTCTCGAGGTTCGTATGCGCTCGGTGTCTCGTCTTGTTACGGCAAGTACTCGGCAAGGGCAAAAGTACGAAGAGTGAATCAAGTGTAGGACTTACGAGGGGAAAAACGCGTGGGAGACGCCGGAGGATGAAGGACGGTCGAGTACTCCACCAGAGCGCGCCAAGAAGTAGAAACTCTCGCCGAGCTGGAGATCTTGACACAGCCGAGCTGTGGATCGAGCTATGGCGCAGTTATTTGTGTGCTTTGTACACGGATGTCCTTAGGAATTTTCGTTTCTCGCAAGAGTGCCTTCGAGCGACGAATTCAACACTTTAAATCGCGAACAATCGTTTGCCCGTAATAGCAAAATGTCTCCCCGCTTCCCGGAGAGAATTTATGGCAATGGCGGAGACCCGCTAGATCAATCAGCGCACTCATGTACTTGACATCTGAAACGTTTTATTCTACAAATAAAAGATTTGTTCTTTCTTTTGGAGAATTCCTTTTAGTTTGTAATTAGAGTAAAGAATACTCAGAATTTACATATGCATTATTCAGCTAAGTGCCAGAATCAGAGTAATGTGAGGAAATTTTATAAACTCAGTTCGAGCGTGAATAAGTGGTTGAATCACAAATCCGCAAAAGCCGAAAGTTCGCGAAATTCAGAACATAAGCACTTCTTGACCTATAAAATTTTATATTTGATTCATAATTTATAATTATGAACAATTTATAATTAGTACCTAATATAAAAAAGTAATTTACAAATGAAGGGTAGTTCATGAGTGTTAGATAAGAGCGAAATTTTTATTGATGAAAATCAGTATTCTGCAAACTTTTTATGTTCCTTCCCTTACATAGAAATTTAATGTAACCCATTAATTCTTTCACTCGTGAAAAATAATGAGAAATTATTAAATAGAGAATAATTGTAATTAAAAAAATTAATAAACAATAATTAGGAAGAAGAAAGCCTTAATATCGGTCAAAGTTAGATCAAGAATGCTTTATAATAATTATGTGTGAAATTATATACCGAGTATGTAGTCTCTTTAATCGCGTGCCGAAAATTTTTTCAGACTTACAACGCAACTCTAAACACACAACTAAAAAAAATTTATTATTTTACTATATATGAATATCGCAAAATTAAAATTTTTTATTACATTTTAAGAGAGAGAGAGAGATACATCTGTACCCAATATGATCTAATATTCAATGAGACCTACATCCCAGCTAATAAGGTACTTTTCGCAATAAATTAAATTATTCATAGTTTTTAAGATGCTTACAATTATTATAGATCAGCATCAAATTAATATCCTTCTAAGATACTTATTAGCAACAAAATTATTAAACTATTTGTCATTTTAATATGTGTGACATTACTATTCTAACATTTCACTTAACCCATGTCTACATGAATTATGAATTCGCATGCACACTTAGGCCGTTGTAACAGCATAAGCCGGAAAATTATTGTTTGTAAAATTGTGATGCGCTTCACGTGAGTTGTGTTTTAGTAGCACGCAATGTTTTTTTTTTAAATTTGCATTTAATTAAATCTTTATTATGACTGCAGATGGCTAAGCAAGCCGAAACACGTCCCATCTTTTATATTGTAAAATTAAAAATTACTGTTAAATAACAACATCTATTTTGTTCGTTTATACAGGCCTTTTCTTATCTTTTATTGTTTATTATTCTAGTTCTGTCTATGATTGCGTTTTAAAACCGAAAAAGATTTCGGCGCAAAATTAGAAATGTACATTTTACTCTTAAAATTAAACGCATACTAAAATCTGTTATAACCAAAAATAGATTCATTTCTCTTAATTGAAATAAATAAGACAATTGTTTATAAGAAAATATAAGTCTTTGTGTATTATTACATGTCAACAAGGATAGCATCATGTTAGTGAACTTATAATTTTATAAAAATAAGAATGGCTTAGTTTATTTTTTTTCTCTGTAATATAACCTAAACATTACGTTTTAAAATTTTTTTTTACTGCTACGTAAATATTTCAAAACGTCTTATATTTATAATTAATAAGTATTTAGAAATATTTTTGCTTTGAATCTGACCATTAGTCATTAATTTCAAACCCAGTAAAAAATTTGAAAAAATTGCAAAGCTTAGATAAGTCATATTAATTCTTAACAGTTGCCTTAAAATAAATTGCACATTAAAAGCGAGAAAAAGTTTTGTAATTCCCAGTAACTTTTACACGATCCATTAAGAGATTCACATCACTTACGTATTATCAGGCAAAGCATTTACATATAAAACGTGATCGCCAAATTCGATTAAATGAAATTACGCGAAACGAATCAATATTTACCACATCAAGCGGAAAAGTCTTTTGCTCATCCGATCCGACTATTTCTCAAGCTACTGACTAATCTTCGACTTGCCGACTAATTCATTTAAACGCAGGGCAGAATATGGCAAAATAATCGAGCGAATTAATGTCTGGGTCGATTCTCATTTAAACGGGAATATCTGACTCTAATAAAAGCCAAATGGCACACGAAGAAGACTTGTGTCAGTCTCTCTCAGCAAGTCGTTATCATTAGTTCATGAACAAAATCTAAAATCGCGACCGAACATGTCGGGGAAATTGAATATCGCGTCGTCATTTAATCACGTCAACCAATGTACACTATTTTTAAAACTTGATTTTGCAAATGAAGAGAGCGAACGGAGTACGACAAAACTGACAAGTTTCAATTAACGTTAATCAGTACACAGTATGCTATATAAGTTCCTAGAATCAGAAAATATGTTAAAGTCGGCAGTTCTTGAATGAAAGGCACGTACAGTTAATCAGTCATGATGCCAATCATTTTGACGTTTAAGATCCGTCTAAATGCAAAAAGATATTTGATTTGCAGTGTATCTACCGTTAACCAATTAATTTAGAAATCGGATTCAAACCGGAGAATTAATATTTCAACATTTTCATCTCGTAATAGATGCAAAATTGAATACTGCGTTCTCTTTACGCGGGGCTACTGCACGTACCGATGCCTCGCAAACCACGTCAGCCACGTCACACTATTTCGGGAGCACTCAGACGCGATGCCTTTAAATAACTATGGACGCCGACTGACGCAGGAACTGACACCGCTTAACGATAAGCGACATGTCGCTCCGTCCGACAATTCGTTTAAAGCTTTAAACGCGACCGATTCGGGTTCAATTCGGAGCTTCACACTCACCTCGGATGCAGGAAGTAAGAGAAACGTTCGACCGGGGAATAAACGTTCGGAGTTCGAATTTCTCAAGTATAACTCCGGATTTATTCTCTTTCGAAATTTTATCTATGTATCTTCACAGCTTCACGATGTCGCGCTCTCACGTTGCCGAATCTTCGAGAAGTACTTAAGTCATGACATTTTTTTTAAACGGTATTCTGCGCTGAGAGAAAAGTGCTCAGCATGATATATAATTTATAGAGTAAAATAAAATCGCTCTTTGCCAAACTCGTACTTATCGCTATAAGGGTTTAAACCCTTAAACCTGCACCATTGATATAAAAAAAATACGTGTCTATTATTTTCGTCTGCTCTGCAAATATACCAAGTTTCATTAAATTCGGCGAGTCACGGAAAAGTAGATTTACTTGGTGTAGGTTTCTCTTAGATCTTCTCTTGCTCTACAAACCTTTCAGCCATCGTAACTAGATACATATTATAATTGAATGAATCAAGAGATACACGTTTGCTTCTTTCAAGAACATCTAGGATTTAGCGTGTTTACCTGAAATACATCAGTCATTCGGAGCAAGCTTTAACCTATCTGAACGTTTGGTTAAGTCAATTCAAAGGTTTAGGAGGCTCGTACACTATGATAAACTAATTGCATGCGCCTATCGGAGAACATAATACGTCGAGAAAGCCTACGTTATCACAAACGCGTACTCCATGCGGTGCGATCGATCGCGCGGCAGTAGTAACACAGTGTATCCACAGTATATACGTCAGGCTCGCCTGACTAATTAATATACTAAGGATTTTGCTGGTTCGTCGTGCTGATCCAGGTCATCTTCCGCCGTTCATTCTACAATGGCGAGTCTTCCAACAACGTCTTTCCTTTGATGAGAGACAAAAGAAAATGCATATGCAAATAGAGACAATATTATGTCATAAATTCAACGATAAAGAAAGTGGATTTAAGTTGTGACACTTTTTGTTGAAATTATTATAAATCACACACAATTATGATAGAATAGTAAGAATTGTTTAAAAAAATGTTGCATGTTTATCTAGCTCAATAATTAAGTACTTATATAAATCTTTAATATGTAATTCGTAAAAGAGAAAAAATTTTTGTTAATTACAAAAAGGCGAAGATTTAACGGAACTTTATACTCATAGTGAGGTATTCACGTAGCATATCGAACAACTCTGAAAAAATGAGCCATAAAGATAATCATTTAATAAGATTATGTATTACTTAAAAAATGAAAGATTATATTTATAACATATTAATCAAATCTTTATTAAAGTTTTCATTTTATATATAATAATTTGTAAAAGTCTCTCTTTAAATGTTTTAATTAATAAAGTTAAAAAAAATGTTATTCTTTATAATCTCTATAATATATCTTTAATTGTAAACATAAAATAAAAAGCAATAAAGACAGATTTCATCTGAATTGATAAGGTTGTAGGACACTAAGCTCAACAATAAATCCCATACCAATAACTACTAAAATATTTTTTTTTTGTAGAAACAATCAAATTCTTTGTAATAACTTTTCATTAGATTTTACATTATTAGATGTTAATTAATAGATAATAAATCGGAATATTCTTGTTTAATATGCATTTGCAATTATATATAAACCGATTTTCTAGAGAAGTAGTTACACTTTTCTTATTCGTGCTTAACTAAATCTTCAGTAATTTTCAATTTAAGTTGTGATTTCGCGAGTAATGCTGTAAAACAAATCGACACAAAACCCGGAATCTGACTTCCGTAATGAGATTTACCGCGGACAGAACAACGTTTATTCTTCACCAAACGTCGAGTTTATAAATAGGAGGAGGGGTGCAAAGTTCCAAGAGTGCTTTATCATCCGGATCCTGGACTGGCGTATAAAAATAGATGATCTTTCAACGGCGGCAGTGCTTTCATACGCTGTTACGATGCTTCCATCATCGGATCGCTAAACGCATCGCGCCGGAACGCCATTTTCCGTCCGCGCGGGAGCGGATGATGGGTATAGCCAGACGACGTATTGCGAGATGCATTTCTGTTCTCTGCTTGTTTCTCTCTATTCGTTCTGCCAACAAAACTTCCGCGTCCCGAATAGAGTAACTTTTCCCCAATTTGTCATTTACTGCTTTTGCCTAAGAAAATGTTTAACAAATATAAAAACGCAAGATTGTTTGAAAGTATTTAAAGAAGTTCTAAAAAGCATAAAATGTAAACACAATATTTAAGTAATCATTTAATGAAATATGTCATTCGATTAAAACTTTGTAAATTTTAAAAAAGTTTTTTAGTATATTTGATCTATAAAATTTGCATATGTTCTATACAGAAGTTTCCAACTATTACTAAAAAATCAAGAAAATTAATTCTCTCTCTCTACCTGCATATATCACATATTTACTTTCTCCATTTGCAATCTGGACCTTTTTTGTCCAGCCTAACTTTTTTTACTGCTCTAGGCTTTCAATAAAATTCAGGAAATTTTTCAACGTCTCTATTACATTACGAAATAGTTATTTAACGTAACTGTTTAAACATGTATTTAATAAAAATTGAATTTTAACAAAAAAATGTAAATTTTGTGAGTAAAATTTTGAATAATAAGAATTAAGAATCTTATTGGGCCATGCATGTGAATACACAATCAATAGCAAATAAAGCCCATGCTTCTAATATATAATTTCGTGTAAATTTATATACTACGTATGTAGATTCTTAAAAATGCGCGCTGAAATTTTCTCAAACTTACAACGCAAACTCTAATAAACTATCACAGTATCACGAGTTAAATTGACTAACAATCTAATAATTTTGATGCTCATAGCATCTTGGATCTTAATAATGTTGAATGATATATCAAAATCTATGAATGACAACATATTAAAAATCTGTAAATAATTAATTTATATTGCGAAAAATATTATCTCGGCCGGAAGTCAAATCCGGATCTCTGGCATTCCGTGCGAAATTCCATATGAATTTATACATATACTATATATGTAGTTATTTAAACTACGCGCTGAATTAATTTTTCAGTAAAATTTTGCTTGTATCAAAAAAGATTCAAACTGCAAACGGAGGATTAAGAAAGCTTTATATGTATAATGCGCGCACGCGCATGGTAAAGAGGGGTTAGTTACATAAGTCAAAAGGTAAGTTAGAAAATGCAAATACCCAAGTGGGAACAGAATACCATAAACCAGCATTGACTCCTGGCAACGTACCGATTATGTACTGAAAAACGGATTTCGTTTTTCAGTACTAGTTCTATATTGGGACAGTATTAAATAAACAACATTATGGTACTCTTCCAGCGTGTGAATCGGTATTGAATAATAATACCGAGCTAGTATATTATTAGTAGATTTTCGGTATGATATCTGTACAGAAATTAATAAAGAAATGTCTTTACATATCAGTACAGGAACAGTATATTGCCGATATATCATCGATATCATATTCGTACTGAAATTAACAGAAGAAGTATGTCAAGCGACAATACCGAACCAGTACATTGCTGGTAGATTTTCAGTACCGCATCTATATTGAAATTGTCAAAAGTAACGTATCGGGTGTCAGCATTGAAACGGTAAATTGCCAGCGGATCTGTGCCATATTTGTATAGAAATTGGTGAATTGAACTCGTTCTTTGTCTCTTACAAGTAACCAAAATTTTATTAAACGAACTATAATCTCTGAATTACATGTATAAAAGTCAATGATTTTCCCGTTTCGATAATCAGGTAAATTTTTTTAAATAATATATAATAATTAAGGTGCTCATTATTTTGTATTATATATTATTAATAATTATTTTAAATTATATTGAATAATTTTATTTTTAATCATGATTTTTTTTCAATTATTTTTACAGTTAACCTAAAACATCTCATGCTATTGACTGTGAAAAATGTATCTGTTACGATTGAATTATATTTGCTGTGATAAATTTATTATAAGAGAAGTAGTACGGATTTTTTATACAATACTAGTACTGTGTGTATAAATAATATTATAACACACACAGTACTGGTACTTATTGTGAGAAGTCAGCATCCCTAAATGTGAATTTTGATAAAATCATTATTGCATTCGTTTGTCCACTGTTTGTCCACGTTTGTCCACCCATTATTTTCGTTTGTCCACCCTATTATTATTATATTTTCCATAATAATGTAAAATAATCACTTAGGGATACTACAATTTTTTTTTTGTATAACTTTTTTTTGGATGGCGGACAAATGAAAATAATGGGTGGACAAACGTGGACAAACAATGGACAAACGAATGCAATAATGATTTTAACAAAATTCAAATTTAGGGATGCTGACTTCACAGAGCTGCTCTGAGAAGTCGGCACCCCTAAATGCGAATTTTGGTAAAATCATTATTGCATTCGTTTGTCCACTGTTTGTCCACGTTTGTCCACCCATTATTCTCGTTTGTCCACCCTATTATTATTATATTTTTCATAATAATGTAAAATAATCACTTGGGGGTACTACAATTTTTTTTTTGTATAACTTTTTTTTGGATGGCGGACAAATGAAAATAACGGGTGGACAAACGTGGACAAACAGTGGACAAACGAATGCAATAATGATTTTATCAAAATTCACATTTAGGGATGCTGACTTCTCAGAGCTGCTCTATATACGCCGGTATTCAATTCCCACTTGGGTATATCTAAATATCTAAAATACATACAGACATGTCTAGGCTTGCATAATACAAAGATGGAAAGTACTGCACTGTGTGTATGAGCGCGCGCGCGCGCGCGTGTGTGTGAATACAATAATCTGTACCATCACAACGAAATACGTGCATTTTTTCATTTTTGTGCATCAAAAGTAAAATTATTAGGTAAGTATTCTTTTTTATCTACGTAGTGACTAAAACAGTTAATAGATACTAAATGTTTTTTTTTAACATAAGTTATTAATATATTTTTAATTTTAATTTTTAAATTGCTATTTTATTTACAATTTTTTAATTATAAAAAATATTTATCTTATCAATATCTCGGTATGGGCCAAGTTTCTCACAACTATAATCTTACTCAAATGTTAAATCTGTCTTTGATATTTTTATTTAATGTTAACAATTAAAGATATATTTTACATTTTTTGTTTTTATTTTAAAGAGTAAAGATTTTTAAATTTAACAATTAAAACATTTAAAAAGATTACAAATTATTATACATACTATAAAAATTTAATAAAGATTTGATTAATATACTCATAATCCTTTCATTTTTTTAAATGATCATAATCATATTAAATAATTATTTTCATAACTTAATTTACCTTTTGGGGTTGCTCCATGGATGGGGTCCATCGAGTCACTTTACCCCTTCAAAGTTACCAAAAATTTTTTCTTATTTACGAATAGTTAAGGCTTTATAAATATTTCATTATAAACCTCTGCATTTTAAAGCAATTCTCATTATTCTATACCATAATTGTGTGTAAAAATTTATAATAATTTAGAATAAAAAATCTTACAATTAGCCCCGCTTTGAGAAATATTGATGTAAATCAGATTATTTTGTTTGATCCAATTACTTGCAATCTATTATATTTCAGAAATAAATAATGGATTTAAAAAGTGGGAGATAAAAAGTGACTGGACGAAATCTCAGGTATTCTTGAAGCGTAGAGTGAATGAACATTAGAGATTTATCAGACATTTTTATTATCCGAATGTTTTCTAGTACCGGAATATCTGTCACCATCCGTGTGATTTATATACACTTTTACACCCACACATACACACATACCATATGTATGATCATTCGTAGTTTCGAGGCGAGGACCGAAGGGTAAATCGTGAAAGGACTTGGATACGGAGAGGGTAAAATCCTCGAGTCAGAGATTCGATATTCGACCATTCGCTCAGAAGATATTCATTCCCTTTGATCCCTTTAATTCACGATAAATGTCCACCGCAACCTCGGGGCACGATTGATCTTCCTTTTTGCCACAATATTCTGCGCTGGTCACGCATTGTGCGGCTTGTGCACGCTTTGACCAATGCTCCGTTCTTCCAGCTCACCGAACGTACGCGCGAAAATGTTCCCGCAGAAATAGAAAGCGAAAAGACGCTGAAGAAGGCAGAAAATTTATAGTTCTCTTTTCAGCTGGTTCCGCATATTCCGAGTACTTCGGAAGGTTTCGCCCCCTCCTTCTCTCTCGAGACAAAAATGTCTCTCTGAATGTATGCGCTCGTTTCTCTTCAATGAAAATTTAATGTATCAAGAGCATATGGTGATGAGAAAATAGAGTAATCTGAAAATAATTCACTCACAATGTTGTTTTCTTACATCGAAAGTGACGCAACTCAAAAAATGTGATTTTCGAACTATTATATTATAAACGAGATAAGACAAAGATTTACTCTAGCAATCATTAAAAGTATTATACCTGTCATAATATTTAAATATCAAAATCGTCGCAAAAAGGGTGGTTCTTTTAAGAGTTGTAAAATAAAAATGATATAAATGACATTCAACTATGTTTTTCTAAAGAAACTTTATTTTTTTAGTTCTATTTGAAGTAAGGAAAGAACGTAATAAATGAGATAACCATGACACATAATACATTATAAACTTTGTTACAACTTGACAATGATAAAACAGTCGATTTTTAATTATTTTGTCATAATTATTAATTAATGTAATAATAGATGAATCAACCTCGTGTATGCAAAGCAATCAGGAAAGGTCATAGGTTAAAACGTGAGCAATAAGGATGTTTGAATAAAATTAAATATGTAATTTGTTTTCACACAAATAATTAAATAAATAATTAGTTTATAAGAAGTTTCAACTGTAATTTTATACCTTTATTGACACAAATATTAAAATAATCATGAAGGAATTTTAATAATAAAATAAAAACAAATGGTGACAGATAAAAGGAAATTAAACGTGACAGAATGAAGACAAATGAAAAATATAAATTGAATAAGTTAAAAACAAACAGGAAATAAAAAATCGATAAGAAACTGTGTCAAAAGTTAGAAACATTGTCGCGTGTTTAAAAAATAGAACGTTATAACATTTAAATACCTATTAAGCTACAATAAAAAAATATATTGTGACAAACTGAGTCAATAATCAAAAAGAATTTTTCAGAAAACTTTATAAAATATCTTAAATTTGTCTTATGAATCGATTTTTGACATTATGCTCATTAGGATCTATGTATCTACAATAGATATTATAATTTTTTAACAACTTGTAGTAGCATCGCTACTTTTATGATAAGACAAAATAATTGCAGTATCATGATTGTACTAAACAATTCCATATTTCTCTACACATGGATTAAATTAAATTCATTTCGCTTTCTCTCGAATTATTTCCAGCGAAGGAAAAAAAATGTAAAGAAAGGATAGCCTGTAATTTTCCGAGTGACGCTGGAAATGCTATAAGAGGAAAATCAACGTGTGAGAGGGAACAGAAAGTTCTTTCACGAAGCCGGATTGAATACTATAGAATTAATGTAACGAAGTAGCCGACTCAATCGTCAGAGCTAAATCCAATCGAGGCTTCACGGATCGATGAGGAAGAAGGCCTGCCGAGTAAAGGATAGAAACTAGTCTCTAGCCTGCAATTAAGAATAGGCAATTGCAAGTGTATTCTGTTGGAATGTTGCGCACAAACACGTCTAGTCAAAGCTTTGCTTTACTTCCGACCAATGAGAACTTTTTTCAGCTCTTCGTCGCATCGCGTAATGAATCCCGCAGGTACACTGAGTACAATTAACTTTCTTCGTTACACGCAGACCTTTGAAGGCAACATTTACAACATATTGCTTTGGCATTACCCTGTTTCACTCTCTTTGTTGGATTGTCCGGCAATACACTCTGTAGAACATCAAATTCGATAAGAATAATCATAATAATAACTTTGTTGAATGCAAATTAATATGCAAACATTTCAGATCAATTAGATATTGAATATCAAGTTTCAGCAATCCGTAATTTTTATTATAAAAAATTTCGAAGATATCAAATATTCAATACACGATGGAGTAGAGAGATCCAAAAATGTTTAAATTACACTTTTGAGGCTTTCACGGGTATTTTCTTCGATTATGCCAGAAGGTTTGCGGGTTATCGCCGTATCTTTCTTCATTTTTAATGCCAACATTTCGTGAACCGTGCTGATATCAGCGCAACCCTCGCCTTGATGAAGTGAACGGCACGGTTCACGAAACGTTGGCATTAAAAATGAAGAAAGATACGGCGATAACCCGCAAACCTTCTGGCATAATCGAAAAATGTTTAAAGTTAGAAAAGTTTCCCGAATAAAAAAGGACCGAATTGAAGATACGAATTTTAAATAGAGAAAGATTTATATTACTACACTTCATCAGCTTTAGGCTTAACCCTGAAAAATGAGTTTAATCAATAAAATTATATATTATACATACTAAAAAAAATACTGTATCAATAGGTAGAATGGTCATTATATATTCTGTAGAAAAATTAAGTATCTACATAGAACTTCTTCGAAATTAAGCAAAAAGTAGAACACCATTTGTCAGTTTCCACTTGCAAGCCGGTGAAAAAAGGACGCGAATGAGAAAGAAAACGACCAATGATTTATTTCAGAAATGCACGCAAAGCCGCATTCTTCCGAGAATGGATTCCCCTAACACTTCATTCATAATCACGTCTTCTTTGCTGTCTTTACTTATTTTTGCTTATTTGATTCCCTCTCGACAGAAGGGCCTTAGACATTATCCTGAATCTCATTACTCATAACGTGACCTATAAATTTTTGATCGAAAAAGTTCGCGTTTTTATTTATATTCAAAGTTATCGTATAAAATATCTCAAGTAATTTAGAAAATGTCAAATTTTTTAGTCACATAATTTTTTTCTTTCCTAAAAAGTTTTAGTTTTCCCAGAAGTAAATTTGCTTTATTTTAAATTATTTATGTTAGAGATTAAAACATAAAAGATAATTATTTCAAAGAATATTTTTATTGAACTGTATAGATAAAAAGAAATAGATTTTTATGTGTGCCGTTCGTAATGATTTTAAAACTTTTAGTCGAAAATCCCTGCGCAAGATATCGCAGCGATAGAAGAATAAAAAAGAAAAGGAAAATACAGCTGAACGAGCCTCACTGATCAACGAGAATTAAAGACTGTGTGCGCGCTGATGTCCCCGGGGAGAGAATTCGATATATCGATCTTCATTTCCCGTCATCCGGAGGACAGGCAAAAAAGAGAAAAAGGAGACTACAGTCGATGTTCAATGAGCCATAACATAAGTCGAACAGATGTAAAAGTCGATTCACAATACGATATGAACGACGCACTACAATGTCGTTCAACCCTCTTCCTATATCCGAAATTATTACACTTTTTTATTTTACGATCAGTTCGTCTTATTGCGGTTTCTCTATTTCGCAATTCTTCGTAGACACATATAAAATTAGTGTTAAAAAAACAATTTAATAAAGTGATATTATAATTTTTTTTTTAGATAGTTATTGATTTACGATCTTTCAATACGACTCAGTACTATTTTAATACTATTTAACCTTCTTAAACAGTAATTACTTATGCTTCCTATTTATGTTAACATTGTAGCTTTTACATAAAATTCCGATAAATATTTTATAATAAATAAATATTTGGACTTGTCAATTATTACAAATATTATAGGCACTTTTTTAATGATATAAATTAAATTAATAGACATATGAATAGATTTGTCATTTATTGTATATCGAAATTTCATTGGAACGTATTGATGAAATAAGTTGGCTGTTAATTAACACGTCGCTTTTATTTTTATTTTCTTTGATTATTAATGCCAACGACCAACACGAAATATTTAATGACCTGCGGACGGCTGAAATTCAATCGCTACCGCTAGCGCTTTATTTATGGCCGAATCAATATCGGGATTCGTAATTTTATGAGCCTCCTTAAACTATTTAAGCCAGTCACCCGGGAAATATGAAGTTAAGAAGTTGTTGCACACGATGTAACATGCAGTCATAATGTAGTTTACTTGGCATTATTATACCGTAAGTTAGACGAACATCCAATGATGCTGAGAAGTCGAGCATATTTGGAAATTAAAAGTTTCAACGAGATTAGTATAGAGAAAGAGAAGGAGAGAAATTCAAGACTTAAAGATTGAAAAAATTTAAGAAAATTATAAATTCGTAAATAACTCTAACATTTAAAATATACGGTAAAAAATATTTTATACTTGTGCTGAAATCAATTCTTATTAAAACTTTTGTATTAATTTTTTAATATTCAGGCATTAAATTGATATAATATGATTATGTATTATGTCACTTGAATGTTTTCTGTTAAATTAATTAAGTAATACGAAGAGGTAATAAGTCTGACATGCATCTTCAGTGGAGATGAAAAACTTAGAGAATCATATATAAACTCAGTCAAGTGAAGTATCACTTAATTAGTTTTCCAATTCTCTGAACCATATATGTAGATACTGATTTTCTGTTAAATTCTCTGAGGGGACGTGAAATGTGTTAAAAACACAAATTTTTTAACTGCGTAAATTTTAGATCCTAATAAGTATTTCTAAGTATATTCTAATAATATTTCTAAATTTTCTAAGAATTGTCTGCTAATTTAATATTAAAGCAATCTAAATCTTCTCTTAAATATTGATGATATTTCAAATATTAACGATCTAACAAAGAAGCTCCGTAATCTGAGATTAAATAAAGAATAATGTGAGTCTAATCCTAATGTAGTTTATTTACAATACGAGGATTTAATTCGTTCAAAGCATTAAACTTTCAATTCCCAGGGAGCAGGAGTATCTCACAGATCCTTAGATGACCTTAGAATGTAAGGATCTAAAGATCTCGCTAAAAGTTGGCCATATTTCAGTAACACGTTTTCATCTCGTGAAAAGTTCCCCTGTCGATTGTGAAACATTCATATGACCCAAGCATCGAGATAAACAAAATTTTTCATGACTTATGCAAACATAGAAAAAAGTATGTTTATTAATTTTACACTAACACTTAATCTTATTAAATATTTATTCTAAAAAGACATCTGATGAATGCTTCGGAATTGTAAAATTATTATATTATACCCGCTAGTAACAGGAATTGCGCCGTAAATGCGTATACATAAATAACGTTTTTATTTAAACCTCTAGAATGTTCTCTCGACGCTTTGTACGAACGCGTTTGTTTTGCAGAAATCGATACTTGAAATTAGTCAATATCAAATATAAAATATCAGTGCCACAGATATTCACGTACGAACCCGTTCAAACAGGATAGTGAAATAAGCATTGAACGTTAACTAGAATCCCTGCTCCGAAATGAGTCCGATTAATAAACGAGGATAAATCAATATGGTGTCTGGGCGCGTTTGCAGCGCATGTTCATTTAGTTTTCCGTGAGCAATTAAGCCGCAGAAAACCGAGACTGAAATTGTCCTGCGTATCTGCAAAAATATGCTAACAATAAAGCTTTTAACGAAAAGTCTTTGTTCTTGCGATGGATACACTACAAAACATTGGAGATTTATCTCGTCGCCATTGTTTAATTCGTAATTTTTTTTCGCTATAAAATATACAACATATAAATTTTATTCAAAAATTTGTTAAAGTAAAGTTAGGAGAAAATTGAATAAAAAGGTTTCGTTATTCAATAGTGTTATTCGAATAACGAATATCAATTATAATTTATTTTTGTTGTTAGAAATATTATCAATTTTTTTCTATTACAATCTAGATAAAAAAAAACAATCTAAATCGATTTTTCATCGTTTACATAAGAACATCGAATACTTGCTATTTGCGACGTGAGCCGTTCATTTTCTTTTATCTTCATAATTTACGAGCTTTAACAACGCTTGCTGTACACGAGCATCTATAATTAGTGCGTCTAGGGAGCGAGCTTGAATCATTTATATCAGACAGCAGAGTTGGCCGGCCAGACTCTACTAGCTGCTTAAAAAGTTACCTCATTACCGGACAGCCGATCGATCATCGACCCGATTCCTCGTGAAAGCTCACCTGGTATATCTCGTATTGGAAATGACAAAAATCAGAAAATCAGTTCCTCTCGATCGATACGACCGAAATATATTGTCCTACCACGCGTTCAGGTTGACTACCCATATTTGCACGAAGTTTGAGATGACGATATTGAGACCGTTATTGCGAAGCTTGCATCTCTGCACTTAGAAAAAAAGTAGTAAAATGGCGACTACGATTCGAATAACGAGATAGTTAAACAAGTTCTATAAATAGAATTATGCAACTGTATTAATGCAACTAATAAAACAGTATATTAATTTGTACATTAATTTATTCGACTGTAGGTGGAAGTGAAAGAATTGCGAACATTAGGAAATGCGAATGATAATATTGTAGCAATATTAAAGTAGTGATAGAGCTACTCATTTCTCGCACCCAGGAATAGCTGATATAAATATGCTTAGTACCACACTATATACGTGACTACAGAACGCATACGCCGTTTAGAGTAAATTACATTACGTGTTTTCCATGATCTTGATGTAGGCGAAAATGGGGCAATTACGAATACTTCAAGGAAAAATTAAATAATATAACCATAAAATACACAACCCGTTTAAAGTAAATACCGTTACATATTTTCAATATAATTTTAATGTAGAGAAAATGGGAAAGAAAAAATTACAATCTAGGGGTAAAGTTAAATAAAGCCAATAATTAATTATTAATAACAGAATTCTTTATTCAAAGTATTTTGGTTTAAACTGCAATAATTAACATTTATATATTATTAATGTAAACTATAATTTTAAACGAAACTGATTTGGCTTTGTTACGTGATGGTAGATAATTTCAAACACTCGTTTTTGTATGTTCGAAATTATAGTTTACATTAATAATACAACATATGAATATTAATTACCGCAATTTAAAGCTAAATAATTGAAATATCATTCATCAGCTTCATTTGATTTTTTCCCTTTAGATTCCTACTTTTTACAGTTCTCCCATTCTTCTCTACATTAATTCTATATATAAGATAGAGTTGTCATTTTATAATTGTCATCACTATATATAATATTTCTCTAAGTATGGTTAAGAATGTATTACATATATTTTTTAATAACATGAAAATTATTGTATTACTTTGTATTATTTATACTTTGAAATATAATATCTCTAGAAACATGATTTTTCTATATTATATTTCAATACAAGAAGTTAGAATCTGGATAAAAAATTATTTCGATAAGAAGTAGACATATTTATATATAAAAAATGATTACAATGAAACAAGAAAATTTTTATTTGCACTATAAAATTGTATTGTGATAAATATAAATATTGGCCCTCTCTTTTATTAAATTGTTTCATATGTATATAATTCATTTTTTTATACGAAAAGTATATATAATTCCAATGACTTTTTAAGAATTGTACACTTGATATATTCTTAAACCCAGTGATACGCTGCCTCTCCTAAAGTATAATGTTAAACTACCTTAGTCGATTACAATTCTTTAAATTCCAAGAAGTAAGAGACAGTTTAAGAAAAAGACACAAAAGGGAAGAGCTAGTTGCGGCTGTCGGCGTAGGTAACCATATTGTCGGATTCAGGCATAAATCGAGATTAATGCTTCTACCCGAGCGTATTAAGCTCGGTCGAGTTGAAAACGCGGTGGAATTTTCGTCGAGACGACGACGTCGCACGGGATTCATCCAGATGAAACATCTTGCGTAACGCGCGCTTTTCCTTTCTCGCCTCTCTTTCTTTTCTCTTTTTTTTAACTCGTCCCAGACTGAACGTTTCCTCTGCATACAACCCTCGTGCATAATAGCATTTTATATGGGTCGCTGGAGACGAGTTACTGCATAAATAACAAAAAAAAATAACCAAATGTCCTCTGTCCAGTCCGAAAACTTCGTATCTCCGGTATAATTTTATAACGCTGCTCTGTAGGAATTTCACGCAAGCTCGCCACTGAGGAGCAATAAATTCCATGTCCACGAAAATTATAACGGTGTGTATCTAAAATTTCGTATATGCGTGGCCTCAAACGCGTGCTTTGCAATTTGCGTTTCGTATGCGTGGAATATTACTAATCTTCAGTTACTATACATAGTTAAATTCAAATTATCGCGTCTGCGATCTTTAATTAAGACTATTCACTAGGGCTGAGTACTTCTCTATTGAGATTGTTATTTTACTATTCTTTTATCATTCTTTCTCTTCTAACTTTATCTCAAACCTATTATGAGCTTCCAACAGTAAACGTAGTGGCACATTAATCTACCGAAAATTTAATAGTACATAAACGCTGTGGATCTCTCTCTCTCTCTCTTTCTCTTTGGAGATCGTTACTACGCAAGGTAGACATACATACTTAACAATAAATTAAATTATTATCTATTATATAACGTACTTGTGTTACATGTCAAAAATAATAGTATCAATAACGAAGAAAATTTACCTATTATAATTATTCTTTGACTTTCGAAAACTTTTAACCTTTTTTTATTTCCATGTATTTTTAGAAATATCTATTATTATTGGATTTCATAATTTCAAATATTATTTTATTTGCTTGGACCTGATCAATTTCTGGCTAGTAGCTGAGAAAATAACGATCACAATTTCCGCGTTTTACTGGTCAAAAGTATAAATAGCCAAAAATATAATAAACTATTATTTACTGATCCGACTGACTAGTTGCTGATTAGTTTTACTTAACCACAATTATGATCGATTACTGGATAATCATTACATTAGATCAAAAAATTCAAACTAGTAAACACTAGTCAGTTTGTAGTCAGTAATCAGTTTTTCTCAAACATTTTTCTACTTGAGCAATTACAGAGATGTACAACTTAGCACGAAACGCTACCGTGTTCTTTAAGAATTTAGATAATTTGATTATTAGTTGTGTGTCTGTCTACTTCGGTGCTCTGCTGCGATCAGGACTTTAATTAAAGTACCTATGTAATCGAGATCAAGGAAGACATGCACCAACCAGGGAAGAAAGTTAACCAACTTTACGAGGAGCGTCTTTGCGACGGTGAACACCACGAACGCAAAAACCGATCACGTCGGTTAGAAAATTTCCTGAAGATCTAATCAAATTCCCTGAAGATCTCTCTCGTAACCAGTCGCGATGACCCTGTATACCCGCAGGTCGTCCCTGAGGATCGAAATTGACATGCGAGACACAATGATACCCCGAGTCACCCCGTATTTAACCGATCCTTCATTGCGTGCCATTCTTTTCCCCGTGGGCGTTCGCTTATTTATTCATGCAGTATCGTGTACGCGTGAAGAAAACCTTTTTTCCAATTTTCAGATATCAGTTTATACATTTTTCACGAAAGCTCGATCACGTTATTGAAGCATCACGCAAATTATATTTAAAAATAAAATGTATGGTAGCTGATACCTATATACTATGCTTTGTGATTCTTCTAATTTTTTGCTAAGTCTAAAAGTAAAAATTAATTTATACATTTGAAAAAAAAAGAACACTTCTGTAATTACTTTTATAAGTTTATTAACATATTGATATATTTATTGACATATAAGAATACACAGAGAATTATTTTGCAAATGGACTTATCCACTTTTTATTTATCTACTTATTTTCACCCTTGCCAATGAATAATTTGAGAGAAATTGTATACAATTAACAAATTACAACGTAAATACGTATTTTTACAAACTTAATTTCAATTGTAAATTTTTTACTTTTTCAAATTATTTAATTATCATTAAAAAAAAAGTTGTATTTGTAAATTATAATTTTAATAATGCGTTTATATACATTTAATGTATACATACTTAATAGTGGTTTAAAAATTTCCTCATTACAATAATTGTTATAATTTTACTTGAAACTTTTTTAACATTGTAGCATAACTTGAAAATATTTAGCAAGTGAATTAAAATCTATTATTTAAAATAACGAAAGTATCAAAAGAAACGTTATAATCGATATGTATGTATACTTAGTATTTCTGTATCTACATTACATCATAACTACGATATTCTACATTTTGCTTTATTGACAATAACAGAATGGACACATTGAAGAATAAACTGATGCAATCGAATCAGACAGGCAACTTGTACGAACTGCTACTATCTGTTGAATTAATCGTGTAATTGCCTATAATAGCGAATAGGACGCTTTAAGTACACACCCATATTAAGTCCGGTTACCTTAATTTCTTTTGTGATAGATGCTAAAATGAGATGTGTTTACAGATTATTTTGTGCTATTAAGAAAGTTTCATGTAAAATAATAACAATTACGTTATTGTCATACAGTGGGGAATTTCGGGATCCACTATTAAATATGTATATTAATACACGTGAGTAAAGTGTAATAAATAAAATTACTTCTGTATAATAATTGAATTCGCAAAAGTAAAAATTTTACCATTCAAGTCAAGTTTATAGAAAAATTTATGTAATAGTTCGTTAATTATGTACAATTTTTCAATTATTTATTGATATGCATACAAACGTAATGTGCAAATATAATATATGTGATATTACTATTATGTCACAAAAATTTGTATATTTACATAAAAATTATAAACTATACTATTACTGTTGTAATTGTAATCCCACTTCGTGAGAAAATTAAATAAAATGTATTTTGATAGTACTATTTCATTTAGTTGTATGTAAAAATTAATTTAAGAAATTAATATTCCTGAGAATTCTATATTTATGTTTACTGAAATATTATCTAAAAGCTATTTCAATTTTACATTTCAAATGCTTACAAACTATAAAAAGACTTCCTTCTTTACCTAAAAAAGAGTTGAAATGGAATGGGGAAACAAAATACATTTCATAATTCAGAGATCTCTAAAAAGAGCTCTTGTTTGAATTTTCTGTGCTGTCTGAGTTTCTAACATAAAAATATATTTACACACAAATAAAAATACTATTTTTTGTAAAAATACATAACTTTATATATTTTCATTATTTGTTATCTTATAAATTGTATAATTGTTACACGTATTATTTATATAATTTTGCATAATTTTTTAGAGCGTAGTTATAAATTGTTTTATTATTTCGTGAAATCGGAAACACTTGATGGATTTCAAGCAAAGTGCGAAACTAGTTCTTTAAATTTGCCAAGTGCCAAGTTCCGTTTCTCATTATTTGCACTGTTTACAGTTTGAAGAGGACGAAAGTAAAGTGAAGTAAACATTAGGAAGTTTTTGCAATACCGTTTATCCCAGATAATTAGGTGTAAAGAAAAAGATAACGTGACTTTAGCGTTCACCGTATCTGGGATAAACGATATTGCAAAAACTCCCTATTAAGTGAGTGGGAGTCGCAAAAATGATGTTCTACTGTAAAAAGAAGTGTTCAACATCACGTAATGTTTAGATAAGCTAAACATTACAAGAATATTAATAGCATAATTACGAGAGATTATCTATAAACTGAGCAACCATAGACAACATTAACTCGCGGTGTGGAGTTAACCCAAACGCAAACATACGGGCGAAGGGTTAACGTCAACGATGTAACGACGTACTTCATTTGCTTTAACGTTCCCACGCGCGTAAAAGCTCGCTAATATACGACGGATCAGAGAAAAGCTCGATCGATAAAGTAAACGTCGATCGACGAGCTATAGCCTGGCTATTTTTTTAACTACCCACCGGAGTGATGAAGGCGAAAACAACAGCGGGAATTGGAATCGAGAAAGAGACGAGAGACGCGAGAGGATAGAATAATAGAAAAATAATAGAAAAATATCTCCTGGGCGTGAGGGGACCGGAGGACGCGTGCAACAACAGAGATCAACACAAAGCGAAAATCGAGTGTCGAATTTCTGTGTGTGATACTGTGGAAAATGGGAAAAGCGAACGGCCGGAAACGACAGAGGGAGGAGTACAAATAATACACGTGTGTGTTCGGGGACGAATCGTCCCATCTCTGACGAGAAAATCGCAGGCGAATGGAAAACGCATAAACGAGCTCTCGTGAGGAACGACTGACGCTTTCCGGACTACGCTCGCATTTGATTGTTTATTTAGGCGTAAAAAGCGCTGATTGGTTCATCTACAGTCGAACAAATAAACCGTTGATGTTCGGAGAAAGTCATTGTTACCTTTTATCGTACCTTTATAAAGGAAATCTGACGTAATTATAAAATGGATCTGATACAATTATAAGAAAAAATAATCAGATTAAATTTATCGAACATCTACCTTCAATTTTTTCCCCAAATAGTATAATTCTCTTTCATATTTTCTCAGAAATTTATCGTTGAGAAAAATTCTATCATAAATATATCATAAAATCCATCGTAATAAAAACAATTGTGCTTAATTACATTTATTCTATAAAAATCTTTTTTTTAATTACGCTGATTTATATTATGATACATTTTTATGATATATATTGTAAAGTTATATGTATCCATTATGTATTGGCATCGTTAAATTTGTTTATAATTATGTTCATAAAACAACTGTTTAATCCCCCAGCAGTCCCAGCACCAATTCAAAATTTTCGATCATAGTTTACTCCAGGAGTTGAAAGAAAAAATATACATTTTTTATGGTTTTGGACCACATATAAACCTGAAAAAGGTTCCTACACTTGTTCCTACACTTGTTCCTACACTTATAAAAGCTTTAACAATAAGGTTTTACTATAATAAAAACTGGACTGTATTTTATTTATTTTTTACATATTGAAATCTGAATAATAATTTTAAGAAAACATGATATCGACTTTAACAGGGACAAAGTGATACTGAACAGGGTTAATTAATATATACATTAATATATATTAAATGCTAATTAATTATAATTTATTGTATTATGTACGTATACTATTATTATACATAATGTATTAATATTAATACATGTATTTATACATATTAAAAATGATAAAATAGATATATTATAAACGTCAATTATTTCACACAAAAACAAGAAAAATTATGCAAACAATAAATTTTCGACTTTGGCAGAATAAGAGGAGGGGCGATCGATGGTAAAAGAACAATCGTATTAGAAAGTGGAACGAGCAAGCCAATTAAAATGCTTGTCTGCGAAAACAAAATAAATTTTGATCAAACATCGTTCTCCGCCTGCACAGACGACGAGCAATCAAAAGGAAAACTTCGCTTCGTGAGCGGCCTTCCGTGCAATTTTGTCGGTAATAACCGATGCGTCAAAACAAGAATTCACTTTATACGTGAATTTCACGAGAACTCGAGCATGCCAACCCAACCTTCTACGATACGGTAATAACGTGCTGGCGCACGATGATAAAGAGCTCCCTGACCGAAAGCACCAACAGATATATATCGAGCGTACTGATTAAGAGAAAAATAAAGATTGATTTAAGTGGAAAAGAGAGTGAGCTAAAAACAGAGAAACAGAAAAAAAGAAAAGGAAACCAGAATCGTATGGGCGAATGATGAAGCACAAAGCAAAAGATGAAAACATTTTATGCCCTTGAGATATCGTATAAACTTAATGCTATTCAAATCGCAAATAAGCAATGCGACAAAGGATAAAAATATGATATTAAAAAATATTTTCATTATGGTATTCGTTTGAAAAAATCAATAAAAGTTAGTATTTTAAAGCATAAAAGAATTAGAATTGGGGATTTTTTTTATTATCAAATTATTATACATATTAATAGATAATAAAACTTAAAAATTTTTTTTATTAGATACTTCGGTCTAAAATTTTAGAGATTAATTTCGTAATCTAGCAAGAAAGTTTTAGATTCATTTTGAACTTATATATTTGAATTCGGGGATTAAGAGACAGATTAAAATTAAACGATTCGGGGATTAAGAGAGTTTTACATTTACCGGGCAAAGTGAATATGAAAGAGCCATATTTTAAAAAAGCCAAATATTCCTAGTTACTAAATATAACCAAAATTTTTAAATATTTTTATTTGATGGAAATATTGAAACTGTACTACATTAGACATTCCTCCACAATTAACATCAAAATGGTATTTCCATAGTGAAAGGTGAAAGATTACAATTATAAGTAAGCTTTTAAATTAAATTTCCATGTCATTTATTTCCGATTTACTTAAAACAAGTTTTTTTTAAGTCAAATATTGCATATACTAACCTAACCGAGAAGGTATATATGTATATATCTTTTTCGTTTGTTTGGTTTATTAGATATTTTGAGGTCAGATTATTTTTGGTATATATAATTTTATGAAAGAACCGATGTATTCAGAACTACGAAAGAGCTGGTTGGAAAAATACCAAAGCGTCGAAGTTCGGCCACAGTTCAAAATATAATGACACTAAACTGCTGGGTCTGTTCAAAAAATTATTTCATAAGTAATAAAGACTGGTATTGATACAAGTTGTGCATCGGTTGGGTTTGTAACTCATGTAGCAAGAGAAGAAATTTACATTTTTTTGTAAGAAATATTTTTATTAAAAACATATTACATCTTTTATCTTTCAGATATTTTTTCGTTATAGTTCTAAGAAGATAATTTAATAATTTTTATTAAAACATGTTTCGATTTTATTTGTGTTATTAATTTATAATTTACTTTTTCAAAACAATGATGAGTTTTACACAACCATATCGTACTGAAAAATACAAATTCTTTATTTTTAAAAGGAAAATAATTAAAATCTGTTACCGATCGGTAAATATTTTTTTGTTAAATTAATTTTTCATAAATTAAAAGATAAATATACTTAAGTTACAAAGTGATTTTATTTCATTAACACTAGATTAAATTTACTTTTTTCATGTTTTGAAAAATATTACACTCGCTCTTTTATGCTCACCCTCTCCAAATCGCGCGCTCAAATCGCGTTTAATGTTCAAATCTAATCAGTCTAGCGTGAATTATGCCTCACGGTGGATTCATAGAACTTCGAGACCTGGCACACACGCTACGCCGTCACAATACAGTTTGAATAGTTTTCATCGCGATGAAGTCGGAGACGGTTATACGTGACATGGCACGTAAAGGCGACGCAAATGACACGCGGCGTTGCCTGCGCGCGATCGCCAGCTGCGATAAATCTATCGACATACCGAAGTTACACCGACCGGATTGACGCACCGCGCCGCGCCGCCCGGGGAATTCGCGAAGATTAACGAAGGCAGATAACGAATGGAGCTGAACGCGGTGTTAGAGTTTACAAACCTGACAGAATTAAAACGCAATTTTTTACGATAGAACACCCTGTCAGGAGAATAAATCAACGTGACATCAGAATGATTGATTCTTTGAACTCTCAACTTACTTAAATTGATACTCTGTTATAGCTTTTTAGTATTTATATGTTGATATTTTTTTTATTATAGTTCTTAAAATTATAAATAGAATTTTCTTCTGAACCTCAACACTTTATTTATAATTTATAAGCCATCATTATTTTTAACGTGATAAAAAAAATATCATTTTGTAATTTTTGTTTCATAATTCTTAAAAAAATTTGTCTTTGAGACGTAACGATTCCCAAACAGCACGTAATATTTAAGAAATATTTTTACGTTATATAATAATTTTTGTATAATTACATTTTTCCTCTTTTATAGATTTGAAAATCCTTTTGTAGGATTAAAGTATATACATTAATAGGTATCTGTGAGATAGAGTTTACGCTGAGAACGAAAAAAAAGTTATTTAAATTAGGATCATCTTTACCATTTCTTACTCCAATATGGCGTTAAAGCTGTTAATATAGTGTATGTAACAACATTTATTTGATACAAAATTTTGCAATCTGTCTTTAGGAAATTATAGTCCACAGACTAATAATATACATGAACAAACAACGTAGAGTTCGTACAATTAGACTTAGATGTTTAATTAAAACGCTATCGTTCTACGAAAAGATATTTATTTGTATAAAATATATTGGGGTAGTAATATATAAAGATAGGGGTGTGTTGATATATTGCATTTTATCGGATAACAGCAATCTTATTGGAATTCGGGTCTCATTTTTGGATCCTCTTAATATATATTATATATATAATACGAATTATATACTTTACAGGATGGAATATTTAAAGCGTTATACATGCTATTATATAACATGATTTCTGTAATTATAAAAAAGTTATTCAATGAGAGTATTAAAGTTATCAAAAAATCAATGATCAATCCTTCATAGGTAATTAATATCTTTAATATCTTTCTTTCTCTCAATGCATATGGTCTTTTTCTAACTTAGCAAAAAATAAAAAATAAAAAAATTAAGGGACAACATCACACGGTGTTCCCAAGCGATCACCCATCCAAGTACTAACCGTGCTCAACTTCAGTGATCGGACGAGAACTGGTATAGTAGTAATAGTATGTTTTCTTTATTGAAAATAATTTGTACATTATTCGTTTGAACATGCTTTGTATAAACAAAAGAAAGAACAACATTTTCTTATCTAATAATAATAATATAAGATTAGAATGAGCGGACGGTACTCTATGACTCTCGCCGCAAACAAATTTTTGTGGAACATATGAATGTTCCTTATATTAGAGCAGAATATAACATAAAATAGCATGTAATGCCTACAAAGTATCTATATAATATCAGAAAAAAGGGGACGAGAACTGATGAGATTTTACAACGTGATATGGAAGTTGTCCGATAACTTAATTATTTGGAAGCAGTTTTGTTATGTTTTTATATTTTTCATCACATCTGTAAAAGCATATGATTTTTGTCATTTCAACGCTGAATTCAATGTAGTATGTGTGTGTGATGAAAAATTAAATTTTAATTAAATTTTAATTTATGCAATTGATTTTAAGCTTCTTTGTGAAAGTCTGCTTATATTTAATTTAATTGATTTTGAAATTTATTGCAATTTTTAACGTCTTACGTGGTCAAATTTGCACCTCGTTCAGTTCAAATGTGTTACATTCATATAATTGCATTGTTTCATTGTGATTTGATCATTGTTCTCATTTTATAAAGTTTAACACATCCTGTATTTTAACATTCCTGCCAGCATGACTTATTGGCGGCTGCCTATTAACTTCACAAATGAAAATTATATATGGACAAATTGTAAAAACGAGTTTTATCGAATGTTAATTAAATTTTGCCACAGCCACAATGTCTGCGTTTAAAAATCATATTATGTACCATTTAGAAATTTAATTGGATTTTTAACATTGAGAATGACCAGATCAAACTTGAAACATTTCAGAATTAGCATTGTTTACTGTTTGACATTTCAGCATTAAAGATCTTGCTTTGTTCGTAGTACCCTTTATCTGATCTTTTTAAATTAATTAAGACATTATTTATTAATTGAATTTTATTAGTAAAACTTTTAATCATTAATATATTTAACTTTTAATCATTAATAAAATTATTATTTTAAAAACAAAAATTTTAAGAAATAATTAGATTATAAAAGTCACATTCTTTTTAATTGAACATTTCTTCATTATGTAGAAAAAAAATAGACAATAAAATTTTGTCGTAGTTATAAAATTTTTTTTTAAATAAATTTTTAATGTTTTAATATGCTTATACAGGCTGTTTCATAAATACATATCGATACTTTAATGCCCATTTCCACCAATGCAGATTAATTTTAATCTCGGTTCAATTTGCTTTTCATCTTTTTCTAATTCTAAAAATTAGAAAAAGATTAACAGTAAGTTAAACCGAGATTAAAGTTAATCTGCCTTGGTGGAAACAGGCATAAGAGGCACACAGCTATTCACTAAAATAAAAAACGTCATGTAAACATGTCTTACATAAGTTAGCTTTCGAGTTGGATGATTAAAGAAAATGTTCGAAATACTCGCCTTGTGCATCAACACACGTTACTATACAATTTAGCACGTCTTGACGTTATCTAATGTTTACAAACAATATCCATCACTACAAATCGGACAGAATTTCAAGTCGATATTTTGCTCGCAAGTTACTGTTTTAAATACTGTTCTACAAGCGGCAAAATGGTAATGTTCACTTATGCTGAAATAGCCGACATGCATTTGATGCATCTATGCCATTCATGCATGATGGTGTTTCGCTTCATTTCCATCTTGAAGTGAGAACATTCCAAACAACGCCTTCGCAAACCGATAGATAGAACGAGACGGATCCATCACGATTCTTAATCTCAATCTATTAGATTTTTATTTTTGGTGCCATTTAAAATCTATTGTGTATTCAACGCCAGTAAACGTGGATAATCTGCAAGAAAGGATATGAAATGGATTTGTGACTATTTGAAGAATACTTATAATATTTTTGAGTGCAAAACTCAATGCTAAGTCGTGTAGTAGCATGAATTGACGCAAAGCAAATTCGCGAAGCGAATACTTCGAACATTTCCTTTACGCATCCATAATTTGAAAACTCAGGTATGTAAGACATATCTTAGTTCTTATAATATTTTTTACTTATTTTAGTGTAATACCTTTTAAACTATTTACATACATTTATGAAACAGCCTTATATTTAACACAGAGTACTCGTAATTTGTAACGAGAAATAAGTATCAAAATGCATGTAGATTCGGAATAAAGAGTATTGAGTGATTGTAATATTTTACATTATTAGAAATTTTTCAAAAATTTCCTTTACTGCATGTTAGACCTTCTTCTTGACATGTAAACTAACTTGGTTCTCTTTACAACTTCAGTTCGTATTATTTTTCTCTCTCTAGTACGTTGCTGACATCTCTTTTCATATTCAGACATTTGTTTTTTGTCCGATTTTCACTGTTGCATTTATATTGTTATTTTAAAATTATTGAAACGATTTGCTATTATTTTGCCACATCCTTTAGGATATTCTTCCATCGGAACATCTTTCATTGAAGTTGCAATCACAAAAACTCTTTGTAAATACAATAAAGAAAGCGGAAAAACAATAACAAATTTTTTCAATGATTCGATACAATAAGTGTGACATCAGTAGAAATCAGGTAAAAGCGGGATAAAAAACAAATGTTTACATAGAAAAAAAGAATGTCAGCAGAGTGCTAGAGAGAGAGAAAAAAAAATACAAACTGAAAAGTTATACAGAGAACAAAGTTCATATGTCAAGAGGAAAGCCTATAACATACAGTGAAGGAACGCTTAGAAAAAAATCCTAACAATAGAGTAAAACAATTTATTCTAAGTTTTCTTACATGTATACTGAAGCATTTCTTGTTACAAATATTACAAGTACTTTGTGTTAAATACATAAAAAAAATAAATATTTATTTTTGAAAATTTTAACTGTACAAAACTGTAACTTTTTGATTCATATTTTTTCTACGTAAAATTTTTTCTGCATAAGGAATATTCAACAAATAAAAATATGAATTTTATGATTTAATTATTTAAAAACATACTTTTTAAAATAATAAAAAAGTTTTTTATTAATAATTCATTTTTATATAATTTAATTTAACCTTAAAATAACATAAAAGTACATATTTTCTAAATTTTGTCTGAAAAATTGATGATTGATTATTGTTGCTGTTCTTTAACTTATTTATGGTAATAACACATAAATCATGTTTTTGTTTTGTCACTTATGATGTAAGAGAACGATATATAAAACTATTTTAAAATAATATATATATTTACATATTCATGTAATTTGTTATTTAAAGTGAGTTTTAAACTATTTCTACAACATAGACAATACATATATAAAAATTAAAAAAACATTTTTAAACGTTTATGTTGATCGACGTTTTAATTCAAACAATATTAATAATCGCATAGCCTAACGGATTAATATGTAGGAATGAATTTTAATACGTGACTAATAGCATAATTTTTTATGCAATTTGCAGAGAAATGTAATGCATCTAATGACTCATCGGATTATGTGAATTTTTACGCCCCGGACGGATGTGCTTCATTAATCCGTCAGCTAATGAACTAACTACGAACTATCCTCGGATACCGTCCTAAGTGAGAATTATTCGATCGAAGCTATCTACGTATTTGACCCTAGAGGTGATGATGCCGTGCCACAAACTGCGTGACCGTCCTAAGCACCCTAAAGCTTTGACATACACGCCCTACCGAATATTTCTCACGCCACCCGTGATAAAAGGAAGGTCAAAGGGAAATTGCCGAACTCCAAAATTTGCCTTTACTCAAACGTAAATTACTTGCAATTAATAGAGAACACCGACGACCGCAAAAAATAGCGGCAGACAGTAAAATCTCTCTCGTAATTCGTAAAAAATTGGTTGCTTATCTTTTCCCCCTTAATAATTTAAAACTGTCGGTCTAAACCCCTGTTTGGGATTTAGACCGACAGTTTTATAAAAATGCTTATTATTATATTTTCACAAAATATAATACCTTTCGGCGAAGATCTTGTGAGTTATATACAATGTATATACTTACGTATGTATGTATATATATATATAATCGCAAAATCTATATATATATTGTGTGTGTATATATATATATATAAGCAACGCGGTGATCAATAAACTAATAAATAATTTATTTTCGATACAAAGTATTGATTTTTAAAAAGTATTATACAGTTAAAAATATGATATATTACTATTGTTAATAAAACGATATATTGCTATCGTTATTAAAAGAAATTTTAAAGATATATTATTTTTCATGTTAATCTCTCATAGAACGTATTGTTCGTATAAATGCCTCGATGTGCCGCAATATATTATATATTTTAACGGAACAAACTGCAGCATTTGGCACAAAAGGTACGGCCGAAATTTCGTCACGCGACGAAACGGTTTCATTTAATTTACTAGGGTAGCTTATCGTGTCGAAGAATTTGGTGCAATTAGAAGTGATTAGCAATCGGCCGCTTCTGATGACTCATGAAAGTAAAGTGAAGCATTATACAATGAAGCATAACAGAAGTAAGCGTCCTACATTTTCATCGCCGCCCTTTTAGGTCATTTAATTCATTGATGGGATTTATCATGACGCATTAAAATGGAAATTAACTTGCCGCGATAAAATACGATTGTCTCGAGGTCGTGACGATGACAGTTCGAAGCATCGACATAGAAAACCGGGATTTAATAAAAGGTCTCTATTTAGGCAACAAAAGTCTAAAAGTCTAATTTAAAAATTTATGTAGCCTTAGGCATAAGTATTCTTAATTTATTGCATTTTTCTTACAAAAGGTAGTAATAAAATCTAACGGAAAACTAACAAAATATTAAAATTATTATAAAAATTAACATTATTTTTCAATAAAATTGTTTTTTTTTTCATTAAGTATAAAATGTTTACGATTACTTTGTAAAGGTGCTTTGTACTTTTGTGGCCAAAATACACATTTTTTAAAGAAACTTCTATAAAAATTTTTGAGCTTCTTTGAGCATTTTTGCATTTCAGAAACTGTAAAAAAATTGTAAGTTTGTTCGAATATTTAAAATTTTGGATCTTTATAATCCTATTTCTTTCAAAAGTTAAATGCAAGTTGGATCTAAGTTATAAATCATTTTGTAAACTTAGGGGATGTTAAATATTATTACTCTTCAAAACTTGAAATACGTAAGGTTTAGGATCACCGCAACTTTGTACACCAATCCGTTTTAAGTTTTTCGCATCATTCAATTTTGAAACTTCGACACAGTATGATGTATCAGGTCGTCGAGAATTTTAAATCTGTCAAAATCTGTTGATCTTTCAAGTCTTTATTAAATTTGAGAAGCTTTCAAAATTCACTTCCTACAAATATTTACTATTTATCTTAATTCCTAGAATATTCTCGATACTGGAAGATTTAGAGGTGCCTTATTTGGATTAGCATACAACTCAAGGCGTCGTGTTACCTAGCTACTGCTTCATGTGTGTTTTGCTACCGTTTATTTCGTTCGCTCCCTGAACTACACTGAAGTTTCGAAATCTACCGTCAACGTAGCTTACTATGCATACACATAGGTATGTATATATGCACTCCACGGGCATATATCCAACGTGTGATACATGTGACCTCATTCACCCGTCTTATTAAACTAGCAATAAATTTTCGTTGCGACGATTATTTGTAGGAAACTTATAGGAGAAATGTTATAAAAGAATAATAGCATAAAAGTTCAGCAATAGTAGGTTAAATTATGTTTAAAATACATATACGGGATATTTTTTTAAAGTTAATAATGTAAAAAAAAGATTTTTATTAAAAAATTTCTATTTAATTAATCTTAATATATCTATAAATATAAAAAAATTGTTTATAATTTTTATATTTTGAGTCTGTAAATATAACATTTGACGAATTACGATTTAATGATTTTAATGGAAAAATTGATATAAACATTGAATTCATGTCTTCGATCTACAAATAGTATTATACACGTATGATATTTTGTTTCCTCCGTTTTCCTTTTCCCTGTGGAATGTTCTGCATGTCGAAAAGTACTGACAGAATGTCGATAGTAAAAGTAGAAAAGCGCGAGATGAGCGGAATAACCAAGAAACATTACTGCGAATGCATTTTGATATCGTGAGCTTTAGTGAACATGCCGCGTTACATGATCTACAGTTTCATGGGAGATGGTCATCACTAACAAAAACAATCCTTTCAATTGAAACAAACACACGAATAGAGGATTGAACTGGAATATTTGCATTTGAAAATACACTTTTATTAAATTAAAATATCAAAATTTGCACACACAAGAGTCAAAAGAAAAATCTAATAATATATTAATGTAGATATTAATAGAGAATGTAATTTGATAATATAAAATAATATTAATGTAAATAAAAATAAGTACATAATTATACATATAGATGTATACACATATATTATACATATACGTCATTTGTGCAATGTGGTCTCTCTCAGTAGAAAGTCACAAATTATATAAAAAAATAAGTATCAGCATGAGCAAATTGATTTTATCCGTGGAATTAATACGTGGATTTAATACGTGGAATATAATTGTATTCTTTTATTTGTCGAGAGATGATATTATTCATTTTGTTCTAATTTCTATGATGATATAAATATGAATGTGTATGTGTGTAGCCATAACAAAACTTGATTACATTCCTGAGATCATTTTAAAACGAAAATCCTAACGCCGCGCCGTTTTGAATACATAGTTATACAAAGTTTTCTTGAATCTTTTTGTGTGAAAAATTATAAAATTTTAAAATCTTTTAAAATCTTTTAAAGTACTTAGTACTCTACCATCCTCTATATACACATACTATATATATATACATAATATACACATATTTATTAGGATTCGTGATTTAATTACAATAGCCACCAAATATAAATGATAACAATGTTGTATTAAGCTTCATTGATAATTTATGATAATTTTTGACGTATACCTATATTTGACATATACATAATTAATATGGTTTTAATTATTTATGTCGGAAAATAGTGTAAAAGGTACTTTTTTATGCTAAAAGTGCATAAGCCACAAAGTTATTTTATACCAACCGTATGAAACGTGTAGATAATAAAGACCTGAACGAAACAAAGTACAAAAGCGCAGCGAGGATTGTTGAAATGTTGAAACCAGTCACAGAAAATTTGCAACTCATTATAAGAGATGAAATGTTTTATGACACATTATTCAAACTGTGGTATACAATACAAAGCGTTGAAAAGTCAGTCTGATATATAGCGTAAAATATATCGCGTTGCCAAATGCAAAAACTAATTACAAACATCGGCATTTCCAACGCATTGATTATCGAGAATTCATTAAGGTAGGGCATTACACTTAGTTGCTCGTGTGGACGAAGTGTAATTATGCAAATCGGTCACGCATAGAAATGCACCGGCTCAATTCCACACAATGTTGTCCTGCACGTCTGTAATATCGACAATTTTAGAGGAAAGCATACAAGAGTTCCACGTTCAGATGTAGCGGTAAATTACAGATATTATAGAAATTATGAGGTGAATAATATCATTTTTCGACAAATAAAAGGACGCAATTATATTTAACCACAGATGTTGGATAAAATCAATCTCGTTACAGACATTGGTATTTATTTCCTTGCATAATTTGACAAATCCTAATGAGAGAGATGTTTTATTACTTTCAAAGCAATTTTATGGCATTTTGTATCTTGATGCGTTTTTCAACTAAAATTTAAGAGCATTTTCAGCTGCCTGGATGTAAAATGTGATGCATGCTGTTGTATGTATGCTTAGTATGTATATTATACTACAATACCTAGCAGCCTTTCGGCTTTATAACGCGTTTATCTTGAAACCAGCAGTTTAGGGAAACATTTTACAAAGAGTTGACAGTTTTTGGAAAAAAAAAAAAAACACTGCCAACTGTTCTAACTTTATATATTAAAAATATTTACCAAAAAATCACTATTTTTAATTAAATAAAAAAATTACTACATTCGTCAATTTATTTGTTTTACTACATTCGGTTAAAGCGAATTTTAGAGCTTAAATATTTACGTGTGAATTTATAAACATATCTAATTCTGTAACCTGTGCGCTGAAATCTTTTTCGGTCTTAAAACGCAATCATAAACAGAAGTAGTAATATCACTTATATTAAATTAACCAGCAATTTAATAATTTTTTTTATGCAAATAAGCATCTTTATAAGAATATTAATAATTAGATGTTAATGAAAATCATAAATAATTTAACACCAATTCAAATCCTGTCCCGGAAAATTGGGAATTCCGAGTTCGAACCCTGACAAAGGCAATATTTTTCACAATAAAGTTATTTGCAGATTCATGATTCTCATTAATATCTAATTAATATATTTCTCGTATATTCTCATTAATATCTAATTAATATATTTATAAAGATGCTCATTCATATCAAAAATTATTTAAATTGCTTATCAATTTAATAAACGATATTATTCCATTGATTTAGCTCATAATAATTGTGTTTCAAGACCGGAAAAGATTTCGATGCGTAGATTGCAGAATCAAATATACATATATAAAAATGCATGTAAAAATATTTAACACTAGAATCCACTTTGACTGAATATAGAAATTCTCTTATTTGAGTATATTTGTTCTCATCGGTTCAATAAATCTCATATTTTGCATAAAAATGTAATAACAATTTGTGACTATTCTTTTAAAAGGTCAAGTTAAATATGTTATAGAGGAAAGAAAGCAGTTATGGATTAGATGAGAATCGTGGAATATCACGGTATCTTGTATAGTTTGTGCTATATTCTGAAGGCGGCCATCAATATTATTTCTTCAGTTTTCTTAAACATTATAAGATAATTAGTGCTGATCTTTAGTGTTTACTGCGTTATATTGTAAAAGTTGCATTTCAATTTTACAGATAATGGATAGCTTTACAGGAACGTGGTCTTTACGTATAATGTTAAAAAGAATATTGTTGGTATTAACTTTGTAACTTTCGACTAGTTTGGAGGCCATGAATGTGCTTTCAAATAATACAATTGAATTAAAACTTGGTAATGAAATGTATGCGTATATCTCTGATGTGTTAAAATTACACTATATACTAGTTAGTAATATACCATTTTCTCCCTTCTATTCCATAATCGCACAACCTTTTCTCATTCTTCAGTTGTTTGTCAATTACGTTGTTCTATGTAAGAATTTCTACCTAACAGATACTTATTACTATGGCTGACAAACTTATGTCAAAAGTAATTATACCACATAAATATCTATAGACTAAATTGTTTTATTGAGAAATGAAATAGTATTTCATAACTCCTTCTTCTATTAATTCTTTATTTATTCTTCGATTAATTTTTTATTTCTACATTATATTCTCATTTAGTGTTAAAAAATATACATATAAGCATAACAAACAAGCAAAATATATTTATACGCGAGAATTGTTTTATCAATTAAATCCATTGTATCAAACACGATTCTTAATTGTTTCCAGGGAAAATAATAGTTATAATACCGTTCAATTTTCACGATAATTAGTGTATAACAGAAAACTATTTTCCAGTAACCGCGATTAATTATGTTACGTGCTGCGCATAAATTCTCCGAAGGAGAATTGTGTCGGTTTTAAACTAATCTGATATGCAACTTCTATTGAATAGTTAGTCGTAAGAATTCCTTTGAAATTCTTTATTACGACAACGCCAGTGCCGCAATTTCTATGATAATGCGAAAGTTCACCAATGCCAAAGTTGAAAAGTCTCAAAACTTTCTAGGTCTCAGCGTGTCTATATGCACACAAATTACAAATATGTATTAATTTCAAACACATTAATTAAATTCTTAATTATCGTGCTTATATTTACTTATTACGTATAGTGAAGTTCATTTGCAACTAATTCCTATGACAAAGTCTTCGTAGTAATGAACGTATCTCTCCCGTGAGAGAAATACTAAAATGTAGAGCGAGTATTCCACAAGATCAGCGAGTGTCAAGTAATGGCAAGCATCTAACAACAGTATAGTAATTTAAATATATAGAGTATAAAAATACAAGAAGTCTACAGAACTCTCTGTTATCTAATACTTTTTTACATAGTTAATCTGACCTTTTCGGGATTAATAATTCATGAATTTATTTGTTCACACTGAGAAAAAAATTATTTATTTAACTAAATTAATTTAATTCGTCTTTATTTCTTTCGATAAAGAATACAGTGTACTTAAGTCAAACATATTACATTTGACTTAAAAATATACATTTTTAACGAAAAAGAGAAATACAATTAAATTAATTCAGTACGATATAATTTGAATTATAATCTCATGGATATAATTTTTACAACCGGCGTTTATCGTATTAATTTTACTTCGATGACGTTTCAATCATGATATAATTTATATTATTTTTTATTAAAAGCTAATTATAAAGCGGCTAATTATGAAGATTTCGTAAATCTAACTTTTATATATTAAATTAAATTAATAGTATTTAATATCCATTGTTGTTTAGCTCATCTTTGACAGTACTTTGTATATAGAGTTTATATTGTTTCCAATAACAAACAGGTCATTGTTATTTAGCTAAATTACTGTATTAAAATATAACTAAATTAATTAAATTAATTAAATCTTAAATAAACAATTTTTTCTCAGTGCATAAATGTATATAAAAGGGAGTGAATTATATTGTTTCCAATAACAAACAGGTCATTGTTATTTAGCTAAATTAACTTACTGTATTAAAATATAACTAAATTAATTAAATTAATTAAATCTTAAATGAACAATTTTTTCTCAGTGCATAAATGTGTATAAAAGGGAGTGAGCTTAAATAGTTCGTTGTGAAATTTCGAATTCATAAAAGAAATGAAAATGAGACATTCTGTATACATAGATTTATTACATATGACTACAATACGTGCTATTACCACTTTCAATTTTTGTTACTTTTGGTGGTCGGCGAGTAAATAAACCTCATTATTTCACCTACATACTTCGTACACATGCGTTAGCCGGACAATGAACAATCGACGATCATTATGAATTCGTCACGGCTCCCAAAGACGGTCTTGAATTGGCGGCTGCCGTCGCCGAGAAGGGTGACAACACGGTCGATAGGGCTATAATCTGTTTAAAGAACCACGCGACGCGTGGAGATTAATCGCGAATGGAGCTCGTAATCAGAGCCCAAACCCGCGCCCATTCAGATTGTCCTGATTAGTCATAATAATTTTAACGGTCGCTATTAAGGCGACCTTTCGCTGATTACACGTGCGTGCCTGGGATTCATTGTACCTAAACTAGGCTTAAACTTTGTCCCTCGGGATATTATTTCGTCCCACATCTACAACTATATCTTACCCTACCGAAGGAACAACAGAGATCAAAGATTTTGTTCGAATGTTAAAGCACGAGATAACATCAGAAGGGAGACACAATATTACGTAAAGCAATTGTTTTCTTTGAAAATCAAGATATACAAACTCTCAAAAAACGTAAGATAAATCGTTTCATCGAACACAAATATTAGTAACGTAATGTCACTTTCGTGTAATTAGATATTTTATCACGTTTGGTTACATACGGGATAAGTCAGATAATTCAAAGAGATCAAATTCCTTTTATGGTTTACGATAAAAAAAAGTGGTGGAGAACAAAGTAAAACGTAATGATATCCAATTTCCAATGACGTTTCCACTTTTTTCGCGATTGCGTCTTTTTCAACGAAATCATATTATGTTCCTTTTAGAGACAGATTTTCTATCGATGATTTTTTTCATTATTTAATATCTTTATTTGATTCTTTTTCATTATTTGATATTTTTTAGAATTGCACAATCAAGTTACTTATTTGGATGTAAAATAAAGTAAAGTCACATTGCTTAATAATTATTTTTATCTGATTTGGATCTTCGATATATTTCATATTAAATTTTACTAAAGCATAACAATCATTGTATCATGGGTCGTTTACTTTTAATAAGTTTAAGATAAATAAATTTAAGACATCGCTATAATCTCATTTACCTTCCTAAAGTAAATATATCATCGAATTAAACAAAGAGAAACATAAAATTTATTCGAGAATAAATAAATAAGACTGATTATCTTGATTATTTTCAGAGATCTTAAGTTACAATAGCATTTTTTTCCTCTATAATTAACACGTTACGCGCTGTTAATGATAAGAACGCTGCTAGTTCCCTAAGTAAAAGCGATGCAACACGTATACGTACCCTCCATTTGCAACACGTACACGCGAACCTTCCATTTGCGACACGAGCTTAACGACTTAAAGAGCTTAAAGAGAGTGTCCCACAGACATATCCAATGATCTTCATCGTTGTTATATAATGGCGCACGACAGGTTTGGGTTAGAAGGACGATCTCTTCGAGCTGTAACATGCGAGACGAGTAAATCGATATGCGGGATCCGGATCTGGACGTTGGTGTACTATTTCCCTGCCCACTTATCGTACAAAGTGGCTTTTGAGCCTTCGAGCTAGTGCACGATCCAGTTGATTAAGATATGCGTCTTAATCAAGAAAATTATGACATATTTCCCTTTCAAAGTCACGAGCTACGTCTAGTTCACTACCATTATAAAACCAGCGCGACAGAATAAAGTGGAATGTAGCCGTAATACACGGGATCGATACGTGAGACATGGCTCAAAACGTGCCATCGCAAAAAGATCTTTGGTACACATCGTTAGCGATAAAGCCGCATTTGTCACGATCGTTGTTCGCGCGAACGCAGCTTTAGAACATGCCAGTGAGAAATTCACACGTTACAGTTATATACATACAAGATCTTTGAATATAGAAAAATTCGAAAAGAGCAGGTATATCGGACAAAGGCATCTAAAGTTTTAACGCAACGGAATTCCGAAGTTTCCGTTTCGAAGGACTCAAACTTTGAAATATCCGGTTCGATTGCTCGCGCAACTTGTAAACTGTCGGTGCTTCAATACTTTATGCGCGAAGATTGTCTCTTTGAACACGTCACAGGATCTGGTCCGTTAAAGCTTAATTGAAACTTCTCAAATTTTTTGTTTGTAAAGAATTAATTAATGATAGTCATAAGTACACAATATATACGCGTATTAATTAATGATAATGGCAGGTACAACGAGGAACTTCATAAAACTCCAGGAATTATGCAATTACAAATTGAATAAGACTGAGCAAAAAGAAATAGCTCTATATGTCAAATTTTTATATATATTCCGCCTTTTTCCGGTGTGCTCTCTTTGTCTCGTGTGCTCCCTTTTTACTCCCCTTGTGCGCACTCGAGCATCCGGCTTTCACGTCTAAATAAAAAAAAAAGAGAAGCTCCGGATGCGCGACTACGGTAAGAATACATCGACACAAGGAAGTTGAATTTCACCGCTCGTGCATCCTACGAGGTGTATTCTACTGCCACAGAAAAGTGCCGACGAACCGATTTTTCCTTGCAAAATTAGCTTATTTATTATTAGTTTACACTTTACACGCAGTTTGATTAATAATTTATTACGAAATGCGATTAAAGGATTATACTATAGTTTACAGCTAAAATTGTTTTGAACTATAATGAGATTAGAAACATATAAACTTATGTCCAAAATGTTTGATTAAAAGTTATAAACATTCAAAGATTTACAAGTATTGTTTTTATAATTTGTTAAACAAAATTGTTTACAGAACTCAGAATAATTTTGATCTGTATATGGATTTTATTGTTACAATAAATGTTCGAAGATTTTTCTTTCTGCAAGATTGCAAATTTTCATTCATCAAATTAATGACTTTCGAATTTTTTCGAATATTTCTACTATATTATTATAAAAATAGTAAATGTTTTTTGAATACATTTCCAAAGCTGGTCTTCTGTCTCTATTAGATTTCCATAAACCAACTGTTTTGCGTGATACTATAGATAGATGTCAAAGGCATTAAATCTAGTGACCTAGAAGACCAAATGATTGATCCGCTTGCGTCGCAACCAATCGAACACTAAGAGAATTGTTGAAAAAATTTAATGTACATTTCTTCCAAAGTAAGGCGAAATATCATGTAAAATATGTGACTCGTATAACAAATTAAAGAAAACAATTCTACTTAGAAATCTTGTATTGTTTATAAATGTTCAATAAAGCATATTTATCAATATAAGTTTATACACTATTTTTATCTACGTCATTAATAATGTATAAGTTTGGTCTCAACTTTTATGAACACTATATATATATATATATATATATAATTCAATAAATATATATTTAGAGAAAATTATCACGATAAACTACACTATGTACATATATCAATAGCCATCAAACAACAAATTATAAATATATTATACATATATGACTAAATTATGAGAGTACATATAGAAAACAATTATAAACATATATATACATACATATCATCGTCATAGGCGGGAAATTTGATATCTGAAAATTCTGTATTTAAATCTTGTATAATACAACTAATAAATAAGATATCAAAATAAAAAGAATGCATTACGTTAGAAATACATTTAAATGAACAATACATTCATAATTTCTGATATATATTTAATATTAACCATTTTTAGAAAATTGAAAATATTGCAAAAAAGCCATTTTTGTAAATTAAACCTCAATTATTTTGGAAACTTGACATGTTGGTAAAATTTGGCTTATAGCATTTAAAAATCTCTCAGAGAAATATCGTATGTATGATTCATAATAAATTAAAAAAATGTTTTTTTTATAAACTAGTGTTTACAAAAAATCATAGTACCTGTGACACAAGTGGATTAAAATAAAAATGTATGAACGATGATCAAAACCTTTTTTACAGAAAAATATTAAATATTGCAAAAAAATGATTTTTGCATATTAAATTTCGATTATTTTGGAAATCTCACGTGTTGGTAAAATTTGGCTTACAGCATCGTTTTTAATATTCATAAATGTATAAAAAATAATTTATTTGGTTAAAAATAACTAAAAAATATTTTTTTGTAAATTGATGTTTACAAAAAAATCTCAATGCCTGCAGAAAGAGACTAAAATAAAAATGTATGATTCATGAACAAAATTAGCGAGATTTTCTGTCGTTTCGTAACACGACAGTCATGGTGTGGTTTGGATTTTAGTACAGTTTTAACGTGTTCATGAATGTCAAGAATCAACATGTATTATACATATATGTTTCTCTCGCTTATGCTATCTCATGCAAAATTCTAAAACTTCCGCCTTATGAGGGCACAAAAGAGAAGTAAAATTAAAACGCATGGTGCTGTTATGAAAAATGCATCTAAATTGTCTTGAACGAAGATCCTCGCGTGATAACAAACCTCAATAAAACTCTAATAACCGTCGCGATGTATAATGGAATTCACAATGAACAGCAGCAAAAACCGACGCGACACTTTCTTGCAATTGCGATTGTAGTTAAGGACAACACACAAAGATTAAGACGAAGAAAACCGGCAGAAAATACAAATGAGAACGATAATCATTTAGTGCACAACTGTTCTGAATAGAGTTTTCTGTGCAGAGCGCGTTCTGCCACTTCTCTTTATGCGAATTCGTCGTAATTTCACATCTCTTTTATTAAATTCTCTTTTAATTTTCACTATTAAACTACAGTCATTTCTCAAATCAAGATCTTCTTTGAAGATAAAATACACTTCAAATTGTTTAACAACCTTAAAAACATTTGTCAATTTTACTCTCTATTCGTAATCTTAAAATTTAATTAGGCAAAATATTGCATCTTTATCGTAAAAATTCTTTATCGAGAAATACCAAAATGGAGAAGAGAGAAATTTATTGATATAATAAACAAATGAATATAGAAGATAGATATCTTCGATATTTATTTACCGCAAAAAATAAGAATCTTAAAAATCTCAGACTCAAATGTTTATATTTAATTAAAATTCTATTGTAAACTTTTATCAAGAACAATCTTTAGAAACTTCGCTATAAATCTTTTTTCTCATTGTCTTTAACGCACAATTTTAGCTTAAATAATCTTAATCAAAGAAGATTATAAGTACACAAAAGAACGGTAGATTGTTAATTTTAGGACGAGACATATAGCCTACATTGTAATAACTCGTGTTCAAGAGAGGCAGAGGGTGGAAAGATGTACCGATAAGTGGAATAAATGAAGTTTTACGCGTCCGCTTTTCTTTCCGACCTGAAGAGAGTATCGTTGGAAAATAAATGGTATATGTAGCTATTTTTTTTTCAGGACAACATGACTTGTCATAATAAAAGTGATAATAATACAATATGGTGAGAGACAATTATTAAAACGGACATATTTCAGAAATATAGCCATGAAATGCGGCCACATTTCCGACGCGGTTCAAATTTCCGAGTCCGTTAACGAGTTAAGATGAAATCTATAAATGTAAATTCTTCGAACTCGCTCGAATGCTTATTTTCGCCAATGAAGCATCAAATTTGAAATTAATCAAAAGATTAAATTTGAGATTAATCGAAGGATTAAAAGCTATGATTAGAAATAGAATTGTATGATAATTGAAGCAAATGCGGAGAACCTGGGACGTCTTGTCGATAATTCTCGCGCACTGCAGCATAGGTGCAATAACCCCAAACACAACCATACACTAATATACCTCGTACACGAACTCTGCTTTCACACTGAATTTAACTCCGAAGGCGAACGACGGATAAAAAACGGCCTGGTAATTCTTTCTTCGATTCGTTAAAGCGTTCATTTATGCGGTAGCTGCGAGCTGCAACGCCAATTTCACGCGGTTTCGGCGAAAGGATATCGATCCCACGAAACCTTCTCGCGAAAATTCTGGAGACTACATTTTATGCGCATAGCAATACAAGCCAACGGCGCACGACACTTTGTAGTTGAATTTTTTAAATCGTAAATTTAAAAAATTGGAAATTTTTTTCTCAACGAGAAAACGCTGTTGATAAAAACACAAGCAACAGTTCTGAGTTTATCTATATATTTTTATGCGATATAAATGTGTATTATACATATATAGATTATATTTTATCATATTATATGTATTAGATATAAAATCGATAAATGCATAAATGCATTTCAGGCATGGAGATAGAGAAACTTGGCGATAGCAACGCCGAAGTAAGTCTCTAGGGTAATCGACCTCGAAATCATTGCCAGAGCATTCCCCGGCACATTTAGATACTAACCTACGACTGCGCGTTTATTTTTCTTCGTCGGAGTATTACGTGACTTGGAGTTTCGTTGATCACGTAATCGACGCTCGACAGGGGATACTATTAATCATTCAACTTACTACCGAATTTCTCCAACAAATAATAAGTAAAGAATGGCTACAAATAGAACTACCAGATAACCATAAAGATAACATGCATGTAATTCAAATGTCGTAGTTATTTCTAATGTTAAAAAACATTAGAAATTCTTGACACCAAATTTGTAGAAAAAAACATTATTTTCACAATTTCTAAAAACAATGTATTTAAAAATTCATATAAAAGTTCTCTATATTCATTCTTTAATAACGTTGAATGAGAACTGAAAAATTTATAGATAGTCGGTCTCATAAAAGAATGAAAAACCTGACTAAAATAATTCACATTGTACATGTGATATGTATGGAATTTATAAAATCGTACATATAGCATACCAAGATATTAAACGTTTATATAATTAAATTCAATCCTTGTGTTATTGACTTAATATTGTTATTTCAATAAAATCTCTGGTATCTTATACAGAAAACATATATTATAAATTATTTGTATAAGAAATATATTTAAAAAGATGAATATTACATATTTTTAAAAAAATAAAAGATATGAAAAAATTGAACTATTTCATATGTGTATTTTACATATTCATTTTTGCACGGAAAATTTACGTTTCCAACTTGAGTTACCTTGCAGAGACCATGTATCAGAACCTAAGAAATATGTGATATTCTATCATATCGCTCCCTTATAAAAGTAAAAGGACAAAAAATGTGATATTTAATTACTACCATGAAAGAGATAAGTAAATATTACCCTGTCAATCTCACAAAAAATATGATTTTTCATAAAAAATCGTCAAGCTCAAAAACAATGTTTTTTTAAGGCTTTTGTGAAATAAAAATAACAAAAGTTCAATATTTAATTAACCACAGAGAATATATTAAGACTTTTTTTTTTGTCAATATGATTTAATTAGTCCAATCTTCTATCACAAATTGAAAAATTGTTCTTCTTTTCTGAGAAATTTAATTTTTTGTGTTGTGTCACTTTTGAAGTAAAAAAATGATACATATATACATATATATATATATATTTATGTTATACATTTATATATAACTTTAAATATTCTATAAATGTAGATGATAAATACATATAAGGGAAAAAAATTTTTACCATTGTTATTATAGCACATTTAACACTAATTGTAGCCTGATTTGCATATCACGTTGAATGTTTATTCACGTTGAATTTTCATTATCATTATTATTAAATATGACTCGCCGTTATATACAAGCATCATAGTTAACATTAAATTTGACACTAAATAGTAGTAGCAGAAAGGTATACAGAGTAAATTAGTCGAAAGCAGTTTACTCAAGGAAACTAAGATTCGAAAATGGCTAATAAGAGCGACAGATACAATTCAATAGAAAAGTTTGCTTGCGCGAAAATCACGTATCCACTCAATAAGCAATTCTTGGTAAAACTTTTCAGTAAAAGTGGAGATTAGAATTTTTTCCGATTATTAGATTGAAAAACTTTCTAATTAGCAAAATACAAAAAATATATTGTATTTAATTGTTAAAGTACAATATATAATTAAAATTGCAAGCTCAATAACAAGTACATTAATAATAAGCCAAAAACGAAGCAATATTTACGTTCTTTTTTATTATTCAATATAACGAACAAAAAACCAACTAAAAAAATAACGTTAACATTGTTTTTCATCACTTATATGTATGTCAATGTAGATTAATTTCAAATTACAATCTTATTATTAGTATATGTATAAGTCACTCTTTTCAACTTTTTCCAGTTTTAAAAATTGCAAAAAGATGATCGAGATATTAAAATTAATCTATATTGAAAGAAACGGGCATTAATAGGAGAAAAATATCTATTATTACGAAATAAAAGAAATTCTTCGCAAAACATGAAATCGCAGTCAAGCGGTCTTTCTAACAGTTTGTAAAATATCATCGAATAAACGTTGCTATTGACGATTAAAGTTCAGTACAATTCGTAAGTTTTCTAGAACTTCGTAAACCGTCCCTTCCATTTTTCCAAGTACATAGTATATTGGGGAAAGAAAGCGGCGATGGGGATGAGAGAAAGTCGCGCGTGGTAGCGCGCGATCGGCGTTCGTTGAACCCTCTTACCTTAACGTCCCCTCGCGCCGGGGCGACGGCAGCACGCAGCCAGCACGTACGTCCCCGCGCCGCGTTGCATCGCCGCCCTTTCTTCCTTCCGACCCCCGCCGACGCCGTAGCGATGCGATGAGACCCTCCTCACCCGCAGTTAACCCGGTCCGTATTCAAGGCGCACACGGGACACGAGGCGAGTCGTCGCGCGATAACATAACTCCACGCGAGGGGGTTAACACTCCGCCGCGGTCGCGGCACACGGATGTCGCGCGCGCGAACGTAACCGGCCACCCCCGGCGTGTGGTTGCCGGCGTTTCTCAAAACGTGAGCGGGAGGGAGGGAAGGGAGGGGGGGGGGAAAAATGAAAAATGCACTCGGTAAACGGCGGGG
>NW_017278652.1:522324-531684 GCF_001594065.2 Cyphomyrmex costatus | reverse complement strand
TGCGGGGCGGGGCCGGGGCAGGCGGCCGGCGCTGCAATTTCCAATCCACGCGCCGCGGTCACCGGCTTTTCGGAGCGCCGCACCGCGATGTATCGATTATTGACTCTAGCACACTATACACTTCGATTTTTAGATTTTACCATGGTGAACTATGGCCGCGGTTCAACGGAGACGAGTAAAAATAGACGTGTGACGAGAAAATGAATATGTCGCGGCGTTTCAGGATCGCGGAGTGGCTTGGAGTTCAGTTCGACGCCATTGTAACTCCGAAAGTTCTGATATCGAAAACTCTCGCTAGGGTGGTATTGTATTTTTTGCAATAAATTCTTTTCCGTCATTTAAGATGCTACACCAACATAAATATTAAATTGCTTGTCAATTTCACTTGTAATATATTCCGATTTTAGTTTAGAACTGTGTTTAAAAACCGACGAATAATATTAGTCTGCAGTTCACATGAAAATTGTAAAATTTACACAAAAACATTGTTAGGCATCAAGATCCGCTTCAACCAAATAAAGTCTTCATTTCATTGTTTATTTATGTTATTTAAGTGTCAAGATTATAATCAAAAAACCGACATTTTAATTTAAAACTTTAAATACTAATAAAAATTAATAAAATTTTCTAAAATATATATAAATTTTATGTTTAAAATATCCTAAAATATTTTATACAATTTATGTCACAGTTTTTACAGAATGAGTAAAATTTTTAACACACGATTGACGTTACAGTTATCGTTAAAATCGTTAAAATCGTTGATAGACTTAATTCACTTAATATATTTTGATTTAGTAATTGATTAGCCTGATTAACGTGGATTTTATCGCGAAAGCTTATTGGTTAGAAAAAATAGACGCAACGAGAATATCGCGGACGAAGATATCGATCCTCGCTCCGAACCACCTTTGCAGTCACTTTGCCTCATGATTAATCTAGCAATTGCTATCCTTAATTTAAGAACTGGAGTCTGTAATAATATTATTCCTTACTTTCGTCGTACGGATCGATTGAAGGTATTATTGCCATATTGATTTCAACAAATAGTCGGGACGTAGAACGTCGGAAAAAGGAAGATATTGATCCCGGTGTGCGTCTCATGACTTCAATCCTCATTTCCAATCAATCAAGCTTTTTAATAGATCCACTAATCAATGTTTGGTTAGAAAGAATTAACTTAGAAAGAATTAACGATATTACTTTGAAATTGCATTGCGCTAAATTTTCAAACATTTATCACCCACATTTGTCAAAAGAATTCCTGTATAAAAACTTCTAAAAGCTGTTAATGTATAATAATTTCGCGAAATTACAATGGTCATTTCAAAATAACTATGTTTCATCAACGTTTTATACAACGGGTGTATCTATAATCTTTTTTTTATGGAGATAATATAATTTCGCAAAATTAATACGCGGTTGAGTAATTACAAGTGCGTGCGAGACCGCTGTAAACTCGCGTACACCCCCTCCTCCCCCGAATACGATTATACCATAAATAATATCTCCGACGAGGCCCTGCAGTATCATAGTGTAACAGAAGATTTCCCGGCGGAATTCCTTCGCTCTGGAAAGATGGAATCAGCCGTAAACATTCGCATTATAACACGTTTTACTCGCCCCTTCTACAAACGAATCATCGCCATCACCTTGCCACCACGGATTAATCCCTTCTAAACAACAACTCCCACAATGCTTTCTCACCCTCTCAAAATTGCTCGTAATATTGTCATAATTCTTCTGACACACTTTATTATCTTATTATATGAACCTGAGTGCCAATTTTATTGTTACAATAAGCACCCGTTCTTAACCAAATTATAAACGGCATATCGCCTTTAACTCATATCCGTTATTACAAACTACAAAGCGGGTTTTATTGTAATGGAAACGAGAGAAGTTGTTATCTCATAAAAAATGTTGGCTATATACTTCTCAATTTTCAAAAAATACAACATCTTGCAAATTAAAGACTTTACATAAAAATAATTATTCGAAACGGCCAAAATCAATATGTCAGGAAAAAAAGAAAATTATTCACATTCGTTTTGGTTACTATAATCGTTGAAATGAAAATGGAGAACATCTATACCCTTTTATAACAATTGATTGTAGTAGGTGAAATAATTTTTGCAGCACGGCACTCGCACCTCTTCAGTCGAGACATTTTTTAAATTTTTGATAAATTAAATTTTATACGTGAAAGAGTTTCGATTAAAATATTTTTCATTGTCGATAAAATAAATAAATTGCGCAATAAAAAAACAATATTGGTTATTGTTATTTATGATTAAAAATAATAAATGATAGATATTGTAATGTATTCTTTTATATTTATAGTTTAAAACAATTTCTGAGATCATTGAAAAACGTGTTATGAGACTTTTTCAATTTTTATGGCAGCTTATCACTTGTCAGTTTCATTTGTCACAAAACTTCTGTGTCAGCAGACAAAATCCGACAAATTCGTCGACACAGCGATTCTCGTGAAGCAGAGGTTGTTATATTTTTACAGGTTGACACACCCTAAATTTCTACGTGTAAATTTAACGAACAGTTTTATAACAATATCTTGATAACACTAGCGTTATTACTTTCATAAAAGTTCAACTTTATCCATATAAAAAAATAGAATCATTGATTATATTTCTTTATACAAATTCTGCGTATAGAAGTATAAATTATTAAAGTATATTAATTATAAGAAAGTGAAAATAATGGAAGAATTGAATATTTTATGTTTTATGTTATTATGCTGGAATAAAATAGCTTATTGTCCTATTGGCCCTACAATAAGATCTATTTCTTCGAAACAAACAGTTTCTCTTCTCATTAATTAATAAAAACTGAAATAGTATAATTAAAATAAAAAGATAAACTATCTAATTAATTACGAAGAGTCCTATATTCAATCAAAGAAATCTTAGCGTTTAAATATTTTTAAATATGTAAATTTATATACAACCTGCATATAAATTCGTACTATTTAAATACTAAAATCCTGCTTCGGCCAAATATAGGACTTTTCGTATTTTAATCAGATTTATTCTCATTGGTTTAAATTTGAATAAAAGAAATAAAAAAATCTACGTAAAAATTCTTTTGTATTTATCGTATCACATTCTCTTTTAACGAACAATACAGCGTATTGACGTGCTTGAGTAATCGCCAACTTAGTGGCCATTGAGTTTATAAAATAGGCCACTGGACAGCTCGGACTGGCCACCCCTGCAAACGGTATCGCGATATCACACGCCTCTAACGACCACCTCTCCTCATCGTCGACGTCGTCGTCGACGCGTCATCACGGACGTCGTTGTTGCCGTATGCGCGCGCGATTTGCCAGGTCGTCATGACGACGTAAATTCAAAAATACACGCTTGACGGAATAGATTATTGCATGTTACGTATAGTTGAAGTCATAGCTAAAGTCGTACCTAAAGGCATGCGGACAACGCGTCGCCGATGGAATCGACGTGATCTACCTCTGCGATATTCTCCCTTTAATACTAAAGTCCGTCCAATTTTAATCTAGCTCTATATTTGTCACAGAAGAAAAGAATTTTAATTTTCAAAATGCTCTTTTTTTTTTAATCTATACATCGAAAAAAATCTTGCGACTATAATTGCATGATAAAATAATTATGATTTATAGCTCTATTTATACACATTTAACAAAACAAAAAAGTCACTTTTAAATTAATACATAAAAATACTTAAACAAATTTTATTTTATGTCTTATTAACGACAATTACAATTGCAAATATATAGTACTATCAAAGTTACAACGAAGTTCCGATATAAATTTCTAGCCTTGACTTCATGTTATAATCTTACTCTTCGCTATTTCTACGAATACTGAAGAAAATTCGACATATCTTTGCAATCGCAAGACGTCGCAGGGAAAACCTAACGACACAGCCATCATTGTGTGAAACTTGATAAAAAAAAAACCAGCCCAGTGAGTTGAGAGCATGAAAACTTTCGACAGTTCTCAGGAAGATATACGAATCGCCCTGCGAAAAACTGCGAGAAGAAAAATGAAAAAGCGCTGCTTTCTTTTTTCAGATGAACCGGAAAACTCTACCTCGAGAAAAGCACGAATTAAATTGTTGTAAAAAAAAAATGCCGAGAGAACTAACGCACTCTGTCAGCCGCAGGCGCGCTTTGAGAAATATATTAAAATCGACTTTACTTTTTAAGAAAAAATTTTTTTTAAAGACTTATTCATAAAGTTATTTCTAATACACGCCTATCAATCGTGGAGTTATTTGACTCCTATAAATTATGTTGCAGTTACTATTAAGAAATTTTTGTAATTATTTATTTATAAAAATGTATAAAATGGTTTCAGATAGAAAAATAAACACTTGATCATATAATTTTTTATTTATATTTGTAATTTCTCTTTATTACTGCTTTTATCTTACACTTTTACTTGTAATAAAAGTGAAAGATATTTATTTTTATTTTATTTGCATTGTATGGTTTTTTCCTACTATACATACATTGATATCTCAGATGACGATCTTGATTTTATTGTAAAATGTTATCTCTAATACACACTCTATTTCCGACGTTAAACCTTCGACGGGCATCGGTTCTCTTTTAAATTAACGGGTGTAAACTTAAGTTAGGCTTGCGAGGTGACGGTAAGTCACGCATATACCAGTTTGCGATGTTATCACATTATATTTCATAAGACTGAATCATATCATGTATATATATATTTACTAGCAACTAGCACGCTAACTAGACCGTTACTAAAAGGCGTTACAATTAAGATGATTTGACAAGTTGGTTCGCTTTCCGATCATAATGTGAAAAATACAACAGAATATCGCTACCTTTACTTAATAAAAATTTTAATCAAAAATTCTTTGATATTAATTTCTCAGATAGATTTTTCCGTTAACGAATTTAGATTAAACATCACTTTCTTTCACTTTCTTTAAAACTTTTTTGTGTCGATGTACATCCAAGCCTTCAATCTAATTTAATCAAAATTAATTTAACTTTTTTAATTAAAATGTTTATTTAAAAAATTGTTATTAATTGAAATTAAGAGTTCTAAAACTATCACATAGAATGAAAAATCAAAGAATTCTAATTTAAAAGATTAATAAATAGAACATAATTTACATTTAAAATCGATCAAGAATTTTACTAGAGAATTGTCTACAACTTTAAAGATTATAATGAAAAAAAGATTTATTTTCAAAATATATTCAAAAATTAACCTTTCTACAATAAAAATTTAAACACACACGAAGTTTATTGTCATTTTTCAACATTACATTTTATTAGAGAGCATTATATTAATTTTTAAAAGTGATACGTACTGTAGTATGATATATATACAGGGTATTTCTTAAATTTTTAAAAGATTTTAAAGAGTATTTCTTTATATTAATTTAAGACAAAAGCTCATACGATCATAAGTACGAAATGACTTAAATAAATTTCAAGAGTATAAAGTTGAAAAAATCCATTGTTTTCGATAATTTTGTTTTTTTTAAACAACTCAAATCATTAAAATGTTATGTATGATATGTTTAATTTTATTAAATCAAATGGTTTTTAGGAAAAATGATACTTTTTTCCTTCAACTTTAACAAAACACACACGCACACATAACGTTGCTAATACATGATTATATTTAGCTTCGATTTCGAATTAATGTAAGCAATTGTTTCCTAAAATATATATATCTTAAATATTTAAAAATAAACCTATATATTAGAAATTAGTAGTTTTAGCTGTATAGATTGTAGTAGTAAGTATCTATGACATATGATAAGACCTCCTCTCGATGAAATAGTGCTAGTTTTTGTACGGAGGTATATGTGTGTAGTAGCCCAAGTAACAAAATATTATGTGAACCAAGCTGTAGGCATCGAGTTGGGTCAGTGCCCCGGCCGTGATATCGAGATACGAGCGCGGATAGGACACACGCGAGGCACTAAGGGTGAATTTGCTCCGGGCACGCCGCAATCTAGACCGTGCATTCCGAGGTGCATATATCCATTCGCGTGATTCTGCAGTCCGTAATAAGTGAATTCGTGTTTCTATTCGTATACCCCAAACCCTCCGTTCCTTTTCCCGACAAAAGCCCGGCTGGCGAATTCCCCCGACGGGAATGCATTCGAGTACATCGGTGGTGCTAATTAACTATGTAAAAGCCTCTGCGTTTGAGCTGTTTGAATTGTTATTTCAGAAACAATTGGACCCGTTATTTACAAATACTAGAGATTAACACGCAGAGATTTGCTACATTTTCTTTTAGTTAAAATATGATTTCACTATATCTTAATGTAGCCTTTGCCATTTTTAAATCCCCATTAAATTGACGTAAATATTCTATATATATCTAACAAAAAATAAATTAAAAAACAATTTTATAATAAAATAGTATTCTTATAATTTTAATACTTTGTTAATCCGCATTTGTCTTTTATTTTACTGCCTTTTCCAAGAAAATGTAATAAAATCGAGGATGTTTTATATTTATAGCTCTATTTGCATACAAGGCATTTCATGCAAGTAAAAGAAAGAGCAGAAATCGTCTTAATTCAGATTTATATGAGAAGTGTCTACTTTGTGCCTTATATAGGTTATTATACAAATTATTATTCTCGTTATCCGAAATAATTTATTTGAGAAGATCCACATAAACCTCAATAATAATTAGTTAAATTAAATACTGGTTTCTAAGTACTTAACATGTTCGTGTATATATGTGTATATATGTGTATATATGTATAGTATCTTTATTATCCTATTATAATTATTCAGTTATAGACGATACTCCGCATTTATGAACATCCAAAATTCAATAACTTGATCAATTATTTATCGCACGATAATTTCAATTACATTAATTATCATGAAAAAGAAATAATATAAATATATAAACAATTTCAAAAAAGATTATCTTAATTTAACATGAACTCATAAATAATCGATTTTCAGAAACATGTTTTAATCTTTTTGTGATTATATAAAATTAATTAATTACATAAACAAAAATACTGGTATTAATTTAAAAATTTTTAACAGACATTAATTTAGCATAATAATTTTTAATAGAAATACATAAAAATGACAGTATAATTTATATAATTTACTCATAATAAAAAGATAATAAGTTTTATCAATTATGTATAACAACATAATGATGGTAATAGTTTTATATGTCTATTAATTTTCATTCCCTCCTAATTTTTTTAACCCATAAATGTGTTAAACACAAAAGATTAAAAAATAACCCTATTACGTGTAAATAAATAATAATTCTGTAAATAAAGCTAAATAAGAATATCTGAAAATGAAAATTTCCCTAGAACTGAAATAAAAAAAATTAATTCCATAATGTTTCTTGGTATATAAAAGATAAAAATAATATTTACAATCCCAGGAACATTGCTAATAACAATAAAGTGTTACACAAATTATATAATACTGCATCCTTAACTTCATGTTTATTTCTTTATTCAGTATAATCAGCACATCATGTACAGTATAATCATGTACATGTTCTAACATACACACACATACATGTATATACACAATGTATACTTTTTAGATATATTTTATAAATATACGCAATAATCATTTTTAATAAATAAATATTAAATTTTTTTAAAATCATTCCCTGTTAAGATTAATTTTGTTTATTTTTACATATTCTTTTTTTAATAGAATCAGTTTTAACTCTGATTCAATTATTTCATCTTATTATATTTTTATATAATCAGATAAATTTAAATTATTATCTGTACATACAGATGCATTATTTATGAATGTGTTTTACATATTGATTTACATATTATATAAGTATACAACATTTTTAATAACTAAATTTTTTTAATCAATCTATGTTTAATAAGTTAATAACTCATTGTCAGTATCAAAAATACTTATGCATATTTATACTCATATACGCCAGGCCTGTCTAAATATTTTATATCTCTTCGTCGGCTTGTTAAGACAGTAGAAACAAAAAGAGAAAACACTGTAAATGCTAGTCACTATTGTGAGAAAAATTCTCGCAATATAAATATTTATATTTTATCTCCTTCATATATACTTAATATATATTAAGAAGTATAAAATTAAATTTTTGCTTGAAGCAAATTTTGACTATTTTTAAACATCCTCCTTTTTAATTTTAATTTTTATCTGGAGACACGGTAGTGTCTCGGCGCGTCGAGGGCCTCCACGAAAATGCGGGCGTTAAATCAACGACTGGCACGAACTTCTTACCTCGTTATCGCCCTTACGTTCTACGCACCGTGTGACACGCGAGATTTACTTAACAATAATGACGATGTCTCCAAAAGGCAAGTGCGAGAATCGTTATTCACTAAAAATAATCAGTGTTTCGTAATCCATACAGTCTCGTTACAATCTTTAATCAAATCTTTAAATTAAGACAAATTATGCATTAGAATTAAAAATCAATATTAGTATAAAATAAAATTTAAAAAGTATATTTTATACATATATAATTACAGTATAGGATTCCAATTTTTTATATAAAATATAACACAATAGGTTATTTAAATTTTAGGGAGTATTTAATTTAGAATTCTTTGTAAATTTCATTCTGTAATTAAATACAGATATCAACGTTTTAATAATTATGTTTTAATAATTTAAGAACTAATAATCGCTTGATATTGTAACACAATTAAATATCTAACTTGTAAGATATCCATAGATGAATTTTGTGCAAAACGAATCTAAGAAATAAAATAAAAACCATGCAATAAAGTAAATCTATTCATCGGAGAATTTTAAAAATGTAACGACTAAATTATTTTATCTATTTTGTAATATACGTTATTATTTAAACGATTACCGCACAGCCTTGAAGTTTGTTTTGATGGCGGTCGAGCGCGGTGAGCGGTTAGCGCGTCATGTTTACGCGCAGTCATTCCATTACCGAGGCTCGTATAGTACAGTAGGTAACCCCGTGCCGCTCTTCTTTATATTTCGTTTTGAAATTTATTTGCGACAAATACTAGATGATACGATACGTCGCGTACTTCAGATATTAAATAAGAAATAAATCAGAGTTTTTTTAAATATTAAATGCTGAAAGCTAAACTGTTTAATCTTTTTTTATTTAAAATATAAGTTTTTAATAAAATTATTTTAAATATAACCGACTCTTAACTAATGCGATTTATTTAAAATATAAAATAACTTCTGAAAATTTATTTAAAATAATAAATACTGTGTGTGTGTGTGTGTGTGAATAACTTTTTATCTTTTTTATATATTAAGAAACTTCATTTTTTTAAATACGCGACCAAGTTCCCTGTACATTAGTATATCGATCATGTAACTTT
>NW_017278652.1:504417-515192 GCF_001594065.2 Cyphomyrmex costatus | reverse complement strand
ATCTGTTATTAATATAAAATGAATGATTACAGCTAATTTTATTTAATAAAATGTATTCTAGCAGATTTCTGAAACATGCTTCCAAGTTGTATCTTTAGTAATAACATATCGCGATTTGTTCTCTATCATATTCTGCGTGGCGTCGGGTTTCGATACCACAGACAAATAATGAAATTCAAGATGTTCCAACCCAATGCGCGTTGCATCGGAAATCCTTCATTGTTACTGTGACGCGTGTGTTCGATGGTTGTGTGTATCCTTTCGCCCTTTCGTTTAGAATACTTTAGAAGATCGGATATCCAACCGGTTCGCACGTAAAACGATTCCTTTTATTTCGATTTTTCATCGCTCGTCTTGTCGTTCTCGCTCTTCTTATGCTAATACTGAAGAGTAAGTGCTGATAAACTGTCATGACAAATGATATAAAATTCTAATTAACATTAACCGACGTTTGTCATTTTACCTCGGCAGATAAATTACTTTTTAAACGTAACATTTTAAAAATTTATTCATGAAAAAGTTTAATTTTAATCAATCAGTTGTTTGTAACGAATCTAATTAGTTTTATTATCAATTTGTTATTTCTTGATTTATTGATAGTCACTCTAATTACGTCGATGAGTCAAGTGTGATGCGCGTTACGAAATATTTTACTGGGAACGGCGTAACACATTGCATCTTATCAATGGTCATTTTTTCTTTGATATTGGACAGTATAGTAATTCTTTAATATGATACGTTTACATATTATATATTAGGTCAAACATGGCAATCATTTGTGATAGTCGTATAAATCTAGAGCTCTAGTTTTAGACGAAACTCTCTTCGCGTTCTTCTTCCACAGTATGGAAATATTTCGATATAATTTACGCCGAAGTATTCAACCACTATAAGATCCAACTCATACCGTGTAAGCTTCCATTATTTAGTTGTAAATTATATTCTCTCTCTCTCTCTCTCTCTCTCTCTCTCTCTCTCTCTCGTGCATGACGGAATCGCAACTAATGGCGATTACAGTAATCGTTAATCAGTTTCTTCTATTCCAATGAATAGTTACAATTTGATCTAGAATTTATTTCTACATCCGATTTTAAATTTAATTCAAAATAAATTGGCATATACCTACATATACATATCCGTTTTTTATTTTGAAAACAAAAGCATAACAATACATCACTGAAGTAGAATATTTCTTCACTAATCATAACATAAATAATAGCATAGCTATATTCAGACCCAAAGGGATTGAATCGTGCACGTGCCATTAAATTCCAGTGGACAATTATTGTTCGGACAACCACAAACATAGGTCATGAATTAGATAGAATTGATTGACATCACATAAATAGGTGGAGCGCCATTTAAAAGGCATTTTTTGTCGACTAAAAATCTATAGTCGGATTTTAACGCGATGGATGCGATGCTAAGCAGCTATTTAGGACAAAACAAATTACGATAGAAAGCTGTACGATAGAGAGTTATCGATCTCTGTTACGTCACATCACTCATTCAACTGCCAATCAAATAACTTGATGCAAGAGGAAGGCAAGATCGTTAGAATTTAATTTTTCATAAGCATTAAAAAATGATGAGAATAAAGCTGAGACGGCAGATAAAGAAATGATACACATTTCATGTTCGAATGTAATGAAAGATGAAGACTGTTAGAAAATCACATTGAAAAGAATAAGAGACATTGTTGTACGATCTTCGCGCACTTCTGCCAGCTTTTCATTATTGTATTAAAGTACTGTCAGTCGTTATTGTTTGTAAAATCGCTTTGAAATTTCTCTAATTAATTCTTTATTCAATAAGAATAATTTAATGATAATAAATAAAATAGATTACATTATAGTATCTAGTAATTTTTAATTATTAAATATTTTAAAAATATAAAAATATTTATCACACAAATATCATATTTTTTAAACTCTTTGGCAATTTTAACAACTTTCGAAAATAATTTTATAAAAATTATAAAAATTTGTCTTTATATATAGTAATCTGTTAGAGTTACAGGTATTTTTATGTAACAATAAACCAACAAGTTCTACACATCATAGAGCATCCTAAATTTTTTGTAAGGACTTTCATTTAAAGATACATTAGCCAAATTAAAAAATCAATTTTATACGGATTATCTTGTCCACATTTTCTCTGCGTATCTGTCACAAGTGCGAAATGTTTTATTTACTTTAATATCTTTTTAGTCTAAAACACATTAATAAATATATTCAGTTTTATTGAAAATTATCATAAAAGGCTTTTAATTTGTAAAAGTGCAATTGCGTGAGATGTTTCTGTCATAGTTAAAAGTTGAGAGAGAGAGAGAGAGAGAGAGAGAGAGAGATTTAACGTTTAATTAAGATGAAAAACATGTTGTTACGCTAATTAATAGCGTGTAAAATAATTAATTTGTAAATGTCTGTGCAACATTGCATTATTGTAAATAATATGTTAACAATTTTTCGTAAAAAAGATAATTATAACAATAAATTTCTAATATCAACAGTAATATCAATTAATAATATTAAGAACTAATCTCAGGAATTTTATATAATATCTGAATATAATTTCTCTTCTCGTAGTAAATCTGAAATTATTCGTTTTGGATAAATTTAGTTAAAATTTATCATCGTTAAACATTGAAATGGCATCCATATCATCGTATCGTGGTTAATCTATTATCGATCGATGGCGCATTAATTACTACAAGGCACGAAGGCATAATGTAACGTTTTGCTCCGCAATACGTGAATGTATTTAATTGCTTGTAGGTTGGTTATATTAAATACGCTATTTGTTATTTATATTTTGTGGAACATTTATCAATCATAATCAAAAATCGTCATGACATAACAGTAATATGCGATGGCAATTATTAATATCCATCGAAATAACAAAGATTTTATGACTTAATAAATAAATCTAAAACATTCAATATAAAAATATTATAATAAAATAAAGTTTTGATATAAAATATTTCTGTCTAAATCCTGATGTAAGATGTAAAATTTTAATAGATAATATTACCAAATTAATATTATTATAAAAAGGTAAGAATTGCGTTACTTATTATTAAAAAGACGTTTGTTCTTTATTTTTAATTGGTAATTAAAAGTATTACAAGTTTAACTAAGAGAAAAATTTTCTTTCCATAAAATTTTATAAAAGTATGGTAAATATGGTATTATTTAAAACTTTTAGAATTGTTATTTCAGTCAATTTTATATAATTAGATAATTAATTAACATTTTGTTTTAAAATCATTAAGATATGTTTTGGAATATAATTTTATAAACAATTTTATCAAAATTCTAATCATGATATATAAATATGCGTTGCATATTTGGCTGCAAACTTTTCTCGACAGGCAATTAACGTGAATAAACAAACAATTATCCATAGCTGCATAGCTATATCATAAATATAAAAATAGTGGTGACTAAGAAAGAGCTTTAATAATTATTATTATTTACACAGCGAATATTCTGTTGTATAAAATATGCATAAATATTTCTTAAGTATTTATTAAAATATACATCGTTTGATTGTCAGATCTGAAATACAATAAGATAGAGCTTAAAATTTTGAAATTTTATATATATAATAATAGATATGTAAAGATTATGCTTTGATATATTACGCTTTTGATTAAGGAAAAATTATAAACGTTGTCTAAAATTTGATTTTAATTTAGTAAATATATACCACGGCGCTTGACTTAGCGCCGAGACACTACCGTGTCTCCAGATAGGTATTTTATTTGTTTATATGTGTCTAAATTAAATTTATTGTATCCATAAGTTTACACAAACATAAATGAAGATGCGTCAGATCTCAAAATTTTTTACAAAATTTGTAAAGATCCACGGCGCGGATTAAAAATTGTGCACAAATGCGATTCACATGCTTCCGAAAAAGTGAATTTTTACCTTTAAGTTGCTTTTTTTCGACCTCTGTACAATTTTTTTCACGTATAATTCATAATTTAATACGTATAATTTATATTTTAATACGTATAATTTAATACGTTTTTTTTTTATTTAATAAAATTATTTCGTTATTTAATATAAGCAAAAACGGACATGTCTAATAATAAATCATTATTTTTGCTAATAGAAATATGTTTCTTGCTATTTCTCATATAACGATTACAAGAAATTGAATAACATTCTCTAAAAGTTCAATTGCGCGATAACTGAACGAATTAACTCACCGATCGATATGCTGTCGTTGCCTTTTGCTTGACTCCATCCTTGTCTCGCGCATTCGCGTGGATCGATCTGGGAAAATGCGGCTAATTAGAATTGTGCGCACTAATTAATATAACGTGACACTCGTCCGTCATCTCTACGTTGTATTTTCAATGTCGTTGCCCACTCGCGACGTACTTTGAATTTGAACGAGTAAATAATTCGAAACAATACGCGCGCGACTCTCCAACGTCCAAACGTTCGTTACGCGTCCGAGGTACACTGTGACGTTGGTTATGTTCGAACCGCGTGGCGACAACTTCGCGCCGGTATGCGAGTCGTCACTCACCGCATTGCTATACGGCGCGAAATACGACGAACTACAGCATTAGAGAACTCCTTACTAATTGCTAATTAATTACTAATCTTTAGAGACAGAATAAAAGATTATTAATAAAACGTCATAGCATATCGCTTGAAGTTTATATTAACATAACTTGAATTTTTAACTTAAATATTAAAATAATAGAATTTAATTTTTAACAAAATATTAAATATTATAAAATAGTTTAATGTTATTTTTAAATAATATAAAATAAGGCCCAATAAGTATAAAACAATATGAGTAATAAAAAGGGTAATGAACCAAATACTATAAATAAGTATTTGGCTCATTACCCTTTTTATTACTCATGTTATTTTTAAATATTAAAATATTAAATATTAGCATTAAATAAGTTTAACTTTAAAGTATTAAAATAAATTTGAACTTTTTTCTGTAGTACTTACATGCAAATATTAGAATAAGACAGCACGTTTTTTAACTTTTATATAATTTCAAAGTAAATTAAAATTTGAATCCAATTTTTAAAATTTAAATTTGATAACCCTGATCTCATTGAGTACTAAAAAATACCATTAAATAGGAAAAAATAAAATTTGTAAAGTTCGAAAATTGGATTTAAATCTTATTTTATTTAGAATCGTATTATTTTCGAAATTGTACCATTTATATATAACATATGTATACATATATTTTATAAAATATAAGTATTTTCTCAAAATAGAAAATAACAATGAAAAATGAATTATTATGAATAAAATCACTTATTACGACGATGTAACAAATAAATCGACATTGTAATCAATATGCCTCCGTGAATACTCATCTGAACCTTTGTCAAAATAAATATATTCCAGTGGATCTTGTCGAATAGAAAAACACGATTAATTAAAATTGCTGATTTTCACGTTACACGTGATACGACGTTCGCTTGTCACTTCTCATTGTACTTTCAATGTTCGCATATATAACGCTCTTTGATGAATAAATTAAGCAGAGTGACGAGTGCATGGCACTCTCATTTAGACGCGAATGATACAATGTACTGTAATGTTAGTCGTATTTAAATCACAGCAATTTCATATCATTTAACGCAATACGATATAGTATATTCATTGCAAATAAAAATCGTTGCACTTAGAAAATGGCTAATTACTAATTTTTATATCTCGGACCTTAATTATAATATAGCATGTTGCGATTATTCATACAGAAATGATTTGCGTCTTTGCAGTTCAGAATGCAGAGAATTATAGTTATAATTCTTTTCTCTATATGTGTATATGTATATAAAAGTGTTTCAGACCTGCGTGAATTCATTAATGGTTCCGAGATAAAAATTCTAATATCGAAATGTGTGTTTATGAATTTCTTTGGGTAATGAAATTTTAGAAGAGTGTCGCGCGCTTTTGTTCGCATTATTTTATTATTCAAAACACATGCAATAAACATTGAGGGTATCATGGGAAGTGACAGTTGAGTATCATAGCGTGTTAATTAGTACGCAAAATTTCAATTAACGTATTTCCCTGATGTGTCTGTCCAATCGACAAGAACGAATATCCAATTCGATAATGCAGTTAGGCAGGTAATAACAATGCATCGATCAGCGAGTCAATTTATCTGTTAAATTGTAGCAACTAATTGCTCATTTATTTTATTTACAATAGTTTATCATTCTTACGATCAAATCACACTGCTCTTTATTTTTTACTAGAAATTTATACGCATGTACGCGAGCACACACACACACACACACACACACATATGCAGAATGAATCACTTGCGTTACACGTTACACGAAGATCTATTATACTAACAAATTATATACTCATGGCATGTATACAGATAGTTAATCATTGTGTGTGAAACCCGGAAAGAGCTTGTATATGCAGCATATTGCTTAATAGCTTGTGCTGAGGCCCACGAAAAGCCATAGAGAATCCTGAAGGGTTAAGAAGCAAAATCATTGTGACGTTTATATAATGTATTTCTCAAATATAAAAATTTGTACCATTATCATGAAAGAAATAAAATCCAAAAAAATTCTATGTTCCTATTTGGAAAATAAAGATTAATGCGTAAAATTGTGCGAGTGTAATGAAAGAGAAATATAATTAGATTCGCTCGTTTTTTGCAATGCAAAGTAATGAAAAAACAACGGTCTAATACGGTAATAAGATTTTTTTATATAAAATAAATTTATAGTTTACAATGTTAAAAATAAAAATAAAAAATATATAAAGAATATAAAAAAAAATTGATTTCACATAAAAACAGGAGTATCAATTTCTTCGAAACAGTTGTACCACACCATGTCGCTTATCACCATAAGAATATCTTTATGACTTTGTAACATCCTCAAGAATCGTTGAAGAAGAACCCGTGAGTTCCGGAACGTTCGATATTATTATATTATCTTTTTACGTATTTTTTATTTTTAGTTTTATGTTATACTATAACATTGTAAACTATATATAAATTTATTTTATATAAAAAACCTATTTATTTTGTGAATAATTTATTATTTAATTAAAAATTGCTTAATATTTTTAGTAGAAAACGAATTAAACAATAAAAAGCAAACATAGTTAATTGGTTACTAATTTATTTTCTCTACATCACAAAAACACACTATAATATCAGTTTTTATGTTTATAAAGTATGACTTACAATTAAAGGTATTCGTACATACATTTGTTACATTAATGTACTACTTCACAAACTAAGCACCTAAGAGACGTTTAACGAAGTATCCTGGGAAAGCGTAAATCCCGCACGCTACTAAAAGCACAAGTAGCGTACACGTAAAGCAGCATAGTATTCGCCATTTATAATAGCGACAAACGACGAAACAGCACGCTCTCCATGGATTGCGGAACCAGGAGAATGAAGTATCGGGTCGCCTGCAAATCACAATATAACGCTATAATAACAATATGTTCAATAATAATCAATAATTGGAAATATTGAGTATAGAGGGCAATTATAAGCACAATTTCATCAAAACATTATTAAAGAAATAATATTACAATGTATTTAATTTTAATTTAATGTTATTAATTTAATATTTAATTATATAATTCAAGTAAGCGCAAGGATATATATAAAATAAAATTAAAGTAAAGAGGGATAAACCTCGGAGGTGGAAGATTTTGAGGTGAATCTCTTCCTTTGCCTGCCGGTTGATCATCTGCATCTATTGCCTTCAACACGGATATTTCTAGTTCAATTTTACCCTATAGTCAAAAAAAATATAATTACACAATGAAATATCGTCTAATAATCTTTCATCTTTCTTCACAGAATAATTTTTATCTATAGTAATTATAATATAATTTCTGTTTCATAATTTAACCAAGACCTTTATAATTTTGTAACATTTTACCGCTTGAATATATCTACCACTGTCGATATCACGCACGAAAGGCCACCAAGCTCTAGTCCGAGTAACTTTGAATAAATTTATTGCAGGTAATTGCGGTTCGAGTAATTTCAGCGTACAGTTTTTGGAGTTTGAACTGCCACGCGGCATTCTGGACAGATCTAGTATTAACTCTCCTGCAATACGTTGATTAATTGAAAGACTATTGTAACATTTATATAATGAGATACTTCAATTAATTATAAGCTGAGCGTAATTTATTTCTCTCTCTCTCTTTCCAGATATGTAAATATTTTTGTTTCACAAAATATAGTTTTTTCTCTTCACGCAAATTTTTTTATTTATATTGTATTGTAAATAACAAATTGTTCTACAATTTATATAAATTAAATTTACATACGTATTTGAGTGGATTTAAAAATAATTGAGTATAAAGTGAATTATGTGATTGTTTTATATCGGATATTTTATCGGGTATTGTAACGCATACAAAATTCGTTTACGCCAATCACGGCTACAGTCACCATCGATATTTTAAACGTTTCCGTACTGAAACAAATTGATGGCTATTTTAATTACCTAGAAAATCATCCGAAGAAAAATGATCACTGTCCCAGACTTGCAGATGAAGTTTGCAAGGCAACTTTTCCTCGATCTCATTTTTAGCAAACACAGACATTCTTCTGCGAACTATCATGACATTCTCGCCTTTCGAATATGTGACGTGAAATACGAATCTCCAGTTGAAGTTACCCTCACCAGTCAGAGAGTTATAGTGGATGTCGGTCTTTTGGTAATCCTCGTATTGAATCCACCTACGCAATTATTTCGAATATATAGTGAATTCAGTAATAACGAATCAATCGATCGTCTCTACTGTAAAGTCAGTTATTTTATTCCATTGGAATTAAAAAACTGATTAATATTTCAAATAATTGGCTAAAAATTAAATTACTGTTGGCGACGAAAAATAATGATAAAATAATTTTCAAAAAGAATTAACTTTTTAAAGTCACACGTAAAAGTTATTGCCATCTTTTAAAATAAAATTATATACTTTCTTTATATAACACGAATATTTTAATTATTATATAGTTAGAGATATTGAAATATCAATAATTTATGAGATATTTTATGCTTTATTTTAATATATTTTGACATGAAATATAGAATATCTCGTAAATTATTAATTTTTAAGTATTTATTATTTCAATACTTTTATGTATATATAGAATAATTAAAGGATTTATATGAAAAAAAATTTTTATTTGACCTTAAAAATAATTTTTTCGAAAATTAGTTTTATCATTAATCATCGAATCCACAAGTTGTTTTCAATATTGCCCGTAAATATGAGATAATTTGCAATTATCACCTTCTATTTTCGATTTTTGTGTGTGCTTTGACTTAATAAATTACTTAAAATGTCTGCGTTGAATATGGTTGAAAATCATGTTAGTATCTTTATATTATATATGAATCGTTAATCAAACGAGCTAATTAATCGCGGGTAATAAAGTGATATCTTATAATTTGATCGAACTCGCAGAATATCATTCCAACGCTTTTTACATTATCATTATATGTAATCGTTAGATAGTTTGATAAAATATATTTAATACCATATTTTAATATCATTATTGGTTATTTTTTAAAAATATTTTTATCGATTTTATACATTTGCGATGACATACCCTTTGACATAAATGTCGGAGCATTTTTCTCCTGTGAGGAATTGGCTCTCAGTCAATGGCACGTCTTCGGTATTCCAAACAATAACACGAATTTCATATTCCTCCGGTATTGGGCGAGCAATGTTGACCGCCGGTTTCGGTGGCAATTGTTCGATTCGAAACATGTCGATCCACATTTCTAGTTTGCCCTAAAATATTATTTTTATATAGAAAGCTTATAACATAATCGAGCATTACGAAAAAAATGTATTGTGAATCTTAATATATAATTGTTTGAATTATACACTAATTACATTTATTTCTAAAAAATAAATATTTGCTAAATAAAAAATAACAATAGTTAAATTAATGTATCAAATAAAATATATTCTTGTGCTAAATAAATATATGTTTACATTTAGTAAATATTTATCTGATATTATTCAAATATTTGTCAAAATTTAACATTTTTCTCTCATTGTCAGTGTAGGTATCTTAAAGTATTTCAGAAAATAAATCGGAGAAGATTAGTGATAAAAAAAACAAGTTTTTTTACTTTTTAGTAAGTCGAATAGAGAACCGGTGTGAATATCTTTTTATCATTTTTATTTTTACATTAAAGTTAAAACAAAATAATAATCTATTTAAACCAATGAAAAACCGATGAAAACAGGTCGTAACGGTCAAGCTTGATCTTGAGTATTTTTAATATATAATTGCGTGTAAATTTATATACCACATATGTAGATTTTTTGATTGCGCGTCGAATTTTTTTCAGACTTCAAACGCAAGCTCTACTAAACTATCGCAGTAATATGACGAGTTAAATTGACTAACAGTTTAATTTTTGATGCTCTTTGCACATCTTACAATTAAATCGATAATAATGTTGATAATTTTAATAATCTATTTAAGATGAATTCAAGAATAGAAAGAACTGAACTCAGCGTGATTTTATTTTATAAAGCATAGATTATTTCGAGTGTTTTGGTTTGACTGGCACGTAGCCTTCGTATTTATTATTATGATACGACGTACGGTATATTTATGCAAGGTCGCCGCGCTATCATTTGCAGGCTCGAATGAATAGACAGCGGCGCGTGTTGTCGCTTTACTTTGCAAAACGCAGTTAATCTCTCTCTCTCTCTCTCTCTCTCTCTCTCTCTCTCTCTCTCTCT